>NW_027363114.1:1800000-1964565 GCF_046119375.1 Phyllobates terribilis | reverse complement strand
AGAGTCCTTAAATACCGCAGCAGCGTCCTTAAATAATGCAAAAAAGTCCTTAAATAATGCAGCAGAACCCTTAAATAATGCAACAAAGTCCTTAAATAATGCAGCAGACTCCTTAAATAATGCAACAGACTCTTAAATAATGCAGCAGAGTACTTAAATAATGCAGCAGAGTACTTAAATAATGCAGCAAATTCCTTAAATAATGCAGCAGAATCCTTAAATAATGCAATAAAATCCTTAAATAATGCAGCAACGTCCTTAATAATGCAGCAGAGTCCTTAAATAATACAGCAAAGTCCTTAAATAATGCAGCAGAGGACTTAAATACTGTAGCAGCGTCCTTAAATAATGCAGCAGAGTCCTTAAATAATGCAACAAAGTCTTAAATAATGCAGCAGAATCCTTAAATAATGCAAAAAATTCCTTAAATAATGCAGAGAGTACTTAAATAATGCAGAAAAGTCGTTAAATAATGCAGCAAAGTCCTTAAATAATGCAGCAGAGTCCTTAAACATTGCAGCACAGTCCTTAAATAATGCAACAAAGTCCTTAAATAATGCAGCAGAGTCCTTAAATAATGCAGCAAAGTCCTTAAATAATGCAGCAGAGTCCTTAAACAATGCAACACAGTCCTTAAATAATGCAGCAAAGTCCTTAAATAATGCAAGCAGAGTCCTTAAATACAGCAGCAGCGTCCTTAAATAATTCAGCAAAGTCCTTAAATAATGCAGCAGAGTCCTTAAATAATGCAACAAAGTCCTTAAATAATGCAGCAGAGTCCTTAAATAATGCAACAAAGTCCATAAATAATGCAGCAGAGTCCTTAACTACTGCAGCAGAGTCCTTAAATAATGCAGCAAAGTCCTTAAATAATGCAGCAGAGTCCTTAAATTCCGCAGCAGAGTGATTAAATAATGCAACAAAGTCCTTAATAATGCAGCAGAGTCCTTAAATAATGCAGCAAATTCTTTAAATAATGCAGCAGAATCCTTAAATAATGCAATAAAGTCCTTATCTAATGCAGCAACATCCTTAATAATGCAGCAGAGTCCTTAAATAATGCAGCAAAGTACTTAAATAATGCAGCAGAGGCCTTAAATACCGCAGCAGCATACTTAAATAATGCAGCAAAGTCCTTAAATAATGCAGCAGAGTCCTTAAATAATGCAACAAAGTCCTTAAATAATGCAGCAGAGTCCTTAATAATGCAACAAAGTCCTTAAATAATGCACCAGAGTACTTAAATAATGCAGCAAAGTCCTTAAATAATGCAGCAGAGTCCTTAAATAATGCAACAAAGTCCTTAAATAATGCAGCAGAGTCCTTAAATAATGCAACAAAGTCCTTAAATAATGCAGCAGAGTCCTTAAATAATGCAGCAAACTCATTAAATAATGCAGCAAAGTACTTAAATAAGCAGCAAATTCCTTAAATAATGCAGCAGAATCCTTAAATAATGCAATAAAGTCCTTAAATAATGCAGCAGAGTCCTTAAATAATGCAATAATTCCTTAAATAATGCAGCAGAATCCTTAAATAATGCAACAAAGTCATTAAATAATGCAGCAGAGTCCTTAAATACTGCAGCAGAGACTTAAATAATGCAGCAAAATCCTTAAATAATGCAGCAGAGTCCTTATATAATGCAGCAGAGTCCTAAAATACCGCAGCGGAGTCCTTAAATAATGCAGCAGAGTCCTTAAATAATGCAGCAAATTCATTAAATAATGCAGCAGAGTCCTTAAATAATGCAACAAAGTCCTTAAATAATGCAGCAGATTCCTTAAATTTCGCAGCAGCGTCCTTAAATAATGCATCAAAGTCCTTAAATAATGCAGCAGAGTCCTAAAATACCGCAGCAGAGTCCTTAAATAATGCAGCAAAGTCCTTAAATAATGCAGCAGAGTGCTTACATAATGCAGCAGAGTCCTTAAATTCCGCAGCAGAGTCATTAAATAATGCAGCAGAGTCCTTAAATAATGCAGCAAATTCATTAAATAATGCACAGAGTCATTAAATAATGCAACAAAGTCCTTAAATAATGCAGCAGAGTCCTTAAATAATGCAACAAAGTCCTTAAATAATGCAGCAGATTCCTTAAATAAAGCAGCAGAGTGCTTAAATAATGCAGCAGAGTCCTTAAATACCGCAGCAGAGTCATTAAATAATACAGCAGAGTCCTTAAATAATGCAGCAAATTCCTTAAATAATGCAGAGTCCTTAAATAATGCACTAAATTCCTTAAATAAAATGCAGCAACGCCCTTAATAATGCAGCAGAGTCCTTAAATAATTCAGCAAAGTCCTTAAATAATGCAGCAGAGTCCTTAAATACGCAGCAGCGTCCTTAAATAATGCAACAAAGTCCTTAAATAATGCAGCTGAACCCTTAAATAATGCAACAAAGTCCTTAAATAATGCAGCAGACTCGTTAAATAATGCAACAAACTCCTTAAATAATGCAGCAGAGTACTTAAATAATGCAGCAGAGTACTTAAATAATGCAGCAAATTCCTTAAATAATGCAGCAGAATCCTTAAATAATGCAATAAAATCCTTAAATAATGCAGCAACATCCTTAATAATGCAGCAGAGTCCTTAAATAATACAGCAAAGTTCTTAAATAATGCAGCAGAGGACTTAAATACTGCAGCAGCGTCCTTAAATAATGCAGCAGAGTCCTTAAATAATGCAACAAAGTCCTTAAATAATGCAGCAGAATCCTTAAATAATGCAAAAAATTCCTTAAATAATGCAGAAGAGTACTTAAATAATGCAGAAAAGTTGTTAAATAATGCAACAAAGTCCTTAATAATGCAGCAGAGTCCTTAAATAATGCAGCAAATTCTTTAAATAATGCAGCAAAATCCTTAAATAATGCAATAAAGTCCTTATCTAATGCAGCAACGTCCTTAATAATGCAGCAGAGTCCTTAAATAATGCAGCAAAGTACTTAAATAATGCAGCAGAGGCCTTAAATACCGCAGCAGCATACTTAAATAATGCAGCAAAGTCCTTAAATAATGCAGCAGAGTCCTTAAATAATGCAACAAAGTCCTTAAATAATGCAGCAGAGTCCTTAAATAATGCAACAAACTCATTAAATAATGCAGCAAAGTACTTAAATAATGCAGCAAATCCTTAAATAATGCAGCAGAATCCTTAAATAATGCAATAAAGTCCTTAAATAATGCAGCAGAGTCCTTAAATAATGCAAAAAATTCCTTAAATAATGCAGCAGAATCCTTAAATAATGCAACAAAGTCCTTAAATAATGCAGCAACGTCCTTAATAATGCAGCAGAGTCCTTAAATAATGCAGCAAATTCCTTAAATAATGCAGAGTCCTTAAATAATGCACTAAATTCCTTAAATAAAATGCAGCAACGCCCTTAATAATGCAGCTGAGTCCTTAAATAATTCAGCAAAGTCCTTAAATAATGCAGCAGAGTCCTTAAATACCGCAGCAGCGTCCTTAAATAATGCAAAAAAGTCCTTAAATAATGCAGCAGAACCTTAAATAATGCAACAAAGTCCTTAAATAATGCAGCAGACTCCTTAAATAATGCAACAAACTCCTTAAATAATGCAGCAGAGTACTTAAATAATGCAGCAGAGTACTTAAATAATGCAGCAAATTCCTTAAATAATGCAGCAGAATCCTTAAATAATGCAATAAAATCCTTAAATAATGCAGCAACGTCCTTAATAATGCAGCAGAGTCCTTAAATAATACAGCAAAGTCCTTAAATAATGCAGCAGAGGACTTAAATACTGCAGCAGCGTCCTTAAATAATGCAGCAGAGTCCTTAAATAATGCAACAAAGTCCTTAAATAATGCAGCAGAATCCTTAAATAATGCAAAAAATTCCTTAAATAATGCAGAAGAGTACTTAAATAATGCAGAAAAGTCGTTAAATAATGCAGCAAAGTCCTTAAATAATGCAGCAGAGTCCTTAAACATTGCAGCACAGTCCTTAAATAATGCAACAAAGTCCTTAAATAATGCAGCAGAGTCCTTAAATAATGCAGCAAAGTCCTTAAATAATGCAGCAGAGTCCTTAAACAATGCAACACAGTCCTTAAATAATGCAGCAAAGTCCTTAAATAATGCAGCAGAGTCCTTAAATACAGCAGCAGCGTCCTTAAATAATTCAGCAAAGTCCTTAAATAATGCAGCAAATTCCTTAAATAATGCAGAGTCCTTTAATAATGCACTAAATTCCTTAAATAAAATGCAGCAACGCCCTTAATAATGCAGCTGAGTCCTTAAATAATTCAGCAAAGTCCTTAAATAATGCAGCAGAGTACTTAAATAATGCAGCAAATTCCTTAAATAATGCAGCAGAATCCTTAAATAATGCAATAAAGTCCTTAAATAATGCAGCAGAGTCCTTAAATAATGCAGCAGAGTCCTTAAATAATGCAACAAAGTCCTTAAATAATGCAGCAGAGTCCTTAAATAATGCAGCAAAGTCCTTAAATAATGCAGCAGAGTCCTTAAATAATGCAGCAAACTCATTAAATAATGCAGCAAAGTACTTAAATAATGCAGCAAATTCCTTAAATAATGCAGCAGAATCCTTAAATAAGCAATAAAGTCCTTAAATAATGCAGCAGAGTCCTTAAATAATGCAATAAATTCCTTAAATAATGCAGCAGAATCCTTAAATAATGCAATAAAGTCATTAAATAATGCAGCAGAGTCCTTAAATACTGCAGCAGAGACCTTAAATAATGCAGCAAAATCCTTAAATAATGCAGCAGAGTCCTTATATAATGCAGCAGAGTCCTAAAATACCGCAGCAGAGTCCTTAAATAATGCAGCAAATTCATTAAATAATGCAGCAGAGTCCTTAAATAATGCAACAAAGTCCTTAAATAATGCAGCAGATTCCTTAAATTTCGCAGCAGCGTCCTTAAATAATGCATCAAAGTCCTTAAAATAATGCAGCAGAGTCCTAAAATACCGCAGCAGAGTCCTTAAATAATGCAGCAAAGTCCTTAAATAATGCAGCAGAGTGCTTATATAATGCAGCAGAGTCCTTAAATTCCGCAGCAGAGTCATTAAATAATGCAGCAGAGTCCTTAAATAATGCAGCAAATTCATTAAATAATGCACAGAGTCATTAAATAATGCAACAAAGTCCCTAAATAATGCAGCAGAGTGCTTAAATAATGCAATAAAGTCCTTAAATAATGCAGCAGAGTCCTTAAATAATGCAACAAACTCATTAAATAATGCAGCAAAGTACTTAAATAATGCAGCAAATTCCTTAAATAATGCAGCAGAATCCTTAAATAATGCAATAAAGTCCTTAAATAATGCAGCAGAGTCCTTAAATAATGCAAAAAATTCCTTAAATAATGCAGCAGAATCCTTAAATAATGCAACAAAGTCCTTAAATAATGCAGCAACGTCCTTAATAATGCAGCAGAGTCCTTAAATAATGCAGCAAATTCCTTAAATAATGCAGAGTCCTTAAATAATGCACTAAATTCCTTAAATAAAATGCAGCAACGCCCTTAATAATGCAGCTGAGTCCTTAAATAATTCAGCAAAGTCCTTAAATAATGCAGCAGAGTCCTTAAATACCGCAGCAGCGTCCTTAAATAATGCAAAAAAGTCCTTAAATAATGCAGCAGAACCCTTAAATAATGCAACAAAGTCCTTAAATAATGCAGCAGACTCCTTAAATAATGCACAGACTCCTTAAATAATGCAGCAGAGTACTTAAATAATGCAGCAGAGTACTTAAATAATGCAGCAAATTCCTTAAATAATGCAGCAGAATCCTTAAATAATGCAATAAAATCCTTAAATAATGCAGCAACGTCCTTAATAATGCAGCAGAGTCCTTAAATAATACAGCAAAGTCCTTAAATAATGCAGCAGAGGACTTAAATACTGTAGCAGCGTCCTTAAATAATGCAGCAGAGTCCTTAAATAATGCAACAAAGTCCTTAAATAATGCAGCAGAATCCTTAAATAATGCAAAAATTCCTTAAATAATGCAGAAGAGTACTTAAATAATGCAGAAAAGTCGTTAAATAATGCAGCAAAGTCCTTAAATAATGCAGCAGAGTCCTTAAACATTGCAGCACAGTCCTTAAATAATGCAACAAAGTCCTTAAATAATGCAGCAGAGTCCTTAAATAATGCAGCAAAGTCCTTAAATAATGCAGCAGAGTCCTTAAACAATGCAACACAGTCCTTAAATAATGCAGCAAAGTCCTTAAATAATGCAGCAGAGTCCTTAAATACAGCAGCAGCGTCCTTAAATAATTCAGCAAAGTCCTTAAATAATGCAGCAGAGTCCTTAAATAATGCAACAAAGTCCTTAAATAATGCAGCAGAGTCCTTAAATAATGCAACAAAGTCCATAAATAATGCAGCAGAGTCCTTAAATACTGCAGCAGAGTCCTTAAATAATGCAGCAAAGTCCTTAAATAATGCAGCAGAGTCCTTAAATTCCGCAGCAGAGTGATTAAATAATGCAACAAAGTCCTTAATAATGCAGCAGAGTCCTTAAATAATGCAGCAAATTCTTTAAATAATGCAGCAGAATCCTTAAATAATGCAATAAAGTCCTTATCTAATGCAGCAACATCCTTAATAATGCAGCAGAGTCCTTAAATAATGCAGCAAAGTACTTAAATAATGCAGCAGAGGCCTTAAATACCGCAGCAGCATACTTAAATAATGCAGCAAAGTCCTTAAATAATGCAGCAGAGTCCTTAAATAATGCAACAAAGTCCTTAAATAATGCAGCAGAGTCCTTAAATAATGCAACAAAGTCCTTAAATAATGCACCAGAGTACTTAAATAATGCAGCAAAGTCCTTAAATAATGCAGCAGAGTCCTTAAATAATGCAACAAAGTCCTTAAATAATGCAGCAGAGTCCTTAAATAATGCAACAAAGTCCTTAAATAATGCAGCAGAGTCCTTAAATAATGCAGCAAACTCATTAAATAATGCAGCAAAGTACTTAAATAATGCAGCAAATTCCTTAAATAATGCAGCAGAATCCTTAAATAATGCAATAAAGTCCTTAAATAATGCAGCAGAGTCCTTAAATAATGCAATAAATTCCTTAAATAATGCAGCAGAATCCTTAAATAATGCAACAAAGTCATTAAATAATGCAGCAGAGTCCTTAAATACTGCAGCAGAGACCTTAAATAATGCAGCAAAATCCTTAAATAATGCAGCAGAGTCCTTATATAATGCAGCAGAGTCCTAAAATACCGCAGCGGAGTCCTTAAATAATGCAGCAGAGTCCTTAAATAATGCAGCAAATTCATTAAATAATGCAGCAGAGTCCTTAAATAATGCAACAAAGTCCTTAAATAATGCAGCAGATCTTAAATTTCGCAGCAGCGTCCTTAAATAATGCATCAAAGTCCTTAAATAATGCAGCAGAGTCCTAAAATACCGCAGCAGAGTCCTTAAATAATGCAGCAAAGTCCTTAAATAATGCAGCAGAGTGCTTACATAATGCAGCAGAGTCCTTAAATTCCGCAGCAGAGTCATTAAATAATGCAGCAGAGTCCTTAAATAATGCAGCAAATTCATTAAATAATGCACAGAGTCATTAAATAATGCAACAAAGTCCTTAAATAATGCAGCAGAGTCCTTAAAATAATGCAACAAAGTCCTTAAATAATGCAGCAGATTCCTTAAATAAAGCAGCAGAGTGCTTAAATAATGCAGCAGAGTCCTTAAATACCGCAGCAGAGTCATTAAATAATACAGCAGAGTCCTTAAATAATGCAGCAAATTCCTTAAATAATGCAGAGTCCTTAAATAATGCACTAAATTCCTTAAATAAAATGCAGCAACGCCCTTAATAATGCAGCAGAGTCCTTAAATAATTCAGCAAAGTCCTTAAATAATGCAGCAGAGTCCTTAAATACCGCAGCAGCGTCCTTAAATAATGCAACAAAGTCCTTAAATAATGCAGCTGAACCCTTAAATAATGCAACAAAGTCCTTAAATAATGCAGCAGACTCGTTAAATAATGCAACAAACTCCTTAAATAATGCAGCAGAGTACTTAAATAATGCAGCAGAGTACTTAAATAATGCAGCAAATTCCTTAAATAATGCAGCAGAATCCTTAAATAATGCAATAAAATCCTTAAATAATGCAGCAACATCCTTAATAATGCAGCAGAGTCCTTAAATAATACAGCAAAGTTCTTAAATAATGCAGCAGAGGACTTAAATACTGCAGCAGCGTCCTTAAATAATGCAGCAGAGTCCTTAAATAATGCAACAAAGTCCTTAAATAATGCAGCAGAATCCTTAAATAATGCAAAAAATTCCTTAAATAATGCAGAAGAGTACTTAAATAATGCAGAAAAGTTGTTAAATAATGCAACAAAGTCCTTAATAATGCAGCAGAGTCCTTAAATAATGCAGCAAATTCTTTAAATAATGCAGCAAAATCCTTAAATAATGCAATAAAGTCCTTATCTAATGCAGCAACGTCCTTAATAATGCAGCAGAGTCCTTAAATAATGCAGCAAAGTACTTAAATAATGCAGCAGAGGCCTTAAATACCGCAGCAGCATACTTAAATAATGCAGCAAAGTCCTTAAATAATGCAGCAGAGTCCTTAAATAATGCAACAAAGTCCTTAAATAATGCAGCAGAGTCCTTAAATAATGCAACAAACTCATTAAATAATGCAGCAAAGTACTTAAATAATGCAGCAAATTCCTTAAATAATGCAGCAGAATCCTTAAATAATGCAATAAAGTCCTTAAATAATGCAGCAGAGTCCTTAAATAATGCAAAAAATTCCTTAAATAATGCAGCAGAATCCTTAAATAATGCAACAAAGTCCTTAAATAATGCAGCAACGTCCTTAATAATGCAGCAGAGTCCTTAAATAATGCAGCAAATTCCTTAAATAATGCAGAGTCCTTAAATAATGCACTAAATTCCTTAAATAAAATGCAGCAACGCCCTTAATAATGCAGCTGAGTCCTTAAATAATTCAGCAAAGTCCTTAAATAATGCAGCAGAGTCCTTAAATACCGCAGCAGCGTCCTTAAATAATGCAAAAAAGTCCTTAAATAATGCAGCAGAACCCTTAAATAATGCAACAAAGTCCTTAAATAATGCAGCAGACTCCTTAAATAATGCAACAAACTCCTTAAATAATGCAGCAGAGTACTTAAATAATGCAGCAGAGTACTTAAATAATGCAGCAAATTCCTTAAATAATGCAGCAGAATCCTTAAATAATGCAATAAAATCCTTAAATAATGCAGCAACGTCCTTAATAATGCAGCAGAGTCCTTAAATAATACAGCAAAGTCCTTAAATAATGCAGCAGAGGACTTAAATACTGCAGCAGCGTCCTTAAATAATGCAGCAGAGTCCTTAAATAATGCAACAAAGTCCTTAAATAATGCAGCAGAATCCTTAAATAATGCAAAAAATTCCTTAAATAATGCAGAAGAGTACTTAAATAATGCAGAAAAGTCGTTAAATAATGCAGCAAAGTCCTTAAATAATGCAGCAGAGTCCTTAAACATTGCAGCACAGTCCTTAAATAATGCAACAAAGTCCTTAAATAATGCAGCAGAGTCCTTAAATAATGCAGCAAAGTCCTTAAATAATGCAGCAGAGTCCTTAAACAATGCAACACAGTCCTTAAATAATGCAGCAAAGTCCTTAAATAATGCAGCAGAGTCCTTAAATACAGCAGCAGCGTCCTTAAATAATTCAGCAAAGTCCTTAAATAATGCAGCAAATTCCTTAAATAATGCAGAGTCCTTTAATAATGCACTAAATTCCTTAAATAAAATGCAGCAACGCCCTTAATAATGCAGCTGAGTCCTTAAATAATTCAGCAAAGTCCTTAAATAATGCAGCAGAGTACTTAAATAATGCAGCAAATTCCTTAAATAATGCAGCAGAATCCTTAAATAATGCAATAAAGTCCTTAAATAATGCAGCAGAGTCCTTAAATAATGCAGCAGAGTCCTTAAATAATGCAACAAAGTCCTTAAATAATGCAGCAGAGTCCTTAAATAATGCAGCAAAGTCCTTAAATAATGCAGCAGAGTCCTTAAATAATGCAGCAAACTCATTAAATAATGCAGCAAAGTACTTAAATAATGCAGCAAATTCCTTAAATAATGCAGCAGAATCCTTAAATAATGCAATAAAGTCCTTAAATAATGCAGCAGAGTCCTTAAATAATGCAATAAATTCCTTAAATAATGCAGCAGAATCCTTAAATAATGCAATAAAGTCATTAAATAATGCAGCAGAGTCCTTAAATACTGCAGCAGAGACCTTAAATAATGCAGCAAAATCCTTAAATAATGCAGCAGAGTCCTTATATAATGCAGCAGAGTCCTAAAATACCGCAGCAGAGTCCTTAAATAATGCAGCAAATTCATTAAATAATGCAGCAGAGTCCTTAAATAATGCAACAAAGTCCTTAAATAATGCAGCAGATTCCTTAAATTTCGCAGCAGCGTCCTTAAATAATGCATCAAAGTCCTTAAATAATGCAGCAGAGTCCTAAAATACCGCAGCAGAGTCCTTAAATAATGCAGCAAAGTCCTTAAATAATGCAGCAGAGTGCTTATATAATGCAGCAGAGTCCTTAAATTCCGCAGCAGAGTCATTAAATAATGCAGCAGAGTCCTTAAATAATGCAGCAAATTCATTAAATAATGCACAGAGTCATTAAATAATGCAACAAAGTCCCTAAATAATGCAGCAGAGTGCTTAAATAATGCAATAAAGTCCTTAAATAATGCAGCAGAGTCCTTAAATAATGCAACAAACTCATTAAATAATGCAGCAAAGTACTTAAATAATGCAGCAAATTCCTTAAATAATGCAGCAGAATCCTTAAATAATGCAATAAAGTCCTTAAATAATGCAGCAGAGTCCTTAAATAATGCAAAAAATTCCTTAAATAATGCAGCAGAATCCTTAAATAATGCAACAAAGTCCTTAAATAATGCAGCAAAGTCCTTAATAATGCAGCAGAGTCCTTAAATAATGCAGCAAAGTCCTTAAATAATGCAGCAGAGTCCTTAAACAATGCAACACAGTCCTTAAATAATGCAGCAAAGTCCTTAAATAATGCAGCAGAGTCCTTAAATACAGCAGCAGCGTCCTTAAATAATTCAGCAAAGTCCTTAAATAATGCAGCAGAGTCCTTAAATAATGCAACAAAGTCCTTAAATAATGCAGCAGAGTCCTTAAATAATGCAACAAAGTCCATAAATAATGCAGCAGAGTCCTTAAATACTGCAGCAGAGTCCTTAAATAATGCAGCAAAGTCCTTAAATAATGCAGCAGAGTCCTTAAATTCCGCAGCAGAGTGATTAAATAATGCAACAAAGTCCTTAATAATGCAGCAGAGTCCTTAAATAATGCAGCAAATTCTTTAAATAATGCAGCAGAATCCTTAGATAATGCAATAAAGTCCTTATCTAATGCAGCAACGTCCTTAATAATGCAGCAGAGTCCTTAAATAATGCAGCAAAGTACTTAAATAATGCAGCAGAGGCCTTAAATACCGCAGCAGCATACTTAAATAATGCAGCAAAGTCCTTAAATAATGCAGCAGAGTCCTTAAATAATGCAACAAAGTCCTTAAATAATGCAGCAGAGTCCTTAAATAATGCAACAAAGTCCTTAAATAATGCACCAGAGTACTTAAATAATGCAGCAAAGTCCTTAAATAATGCAGCAGAGTCCTTAAATAATGCAACAAAGTCCTTAAATAATGCAGCAGAGTCCTTAAATAATGCAACAAAGTCCTTAAATAATGCAGCAGAGTCCTTAAATAATACAGCAAAGTCCTTAAATAATGCAGCAGAGGACTTAAATACTGTAGCAGCGTCCTTAAATAATGCAGCAGAGTCCTTAAATAATGCAACAAAGTCCTTAAATAATGCAGCAGAATCCTTAAATAATGCAAAAAATTCCTTAAATAATGCAGAAGAGTACTTAAATAATGCAGAAAAGTCGTTAAATAATGCAGCAAAGTCCTTAAATAATGCAGCAGAGTCCTTAAACATTGCAGCACAGTCCTTAAATAATGCAACAAAGTCCTTAAATAATGCAGCAGAGTCCTTAAATAATGCAGCAAAGTCCTTAAATAATGCAGCAGAGTCCTTAAACAATGCAACACAGTCCTTAAATAATGCAGCAAAGTCCTTAAATAATGCAGCAGAGTCCTTAAATACAGCAGCAGCGTCCTTAAATAATTCAGCAAAGTCCTTAAATAATGCAGCAGAGTCCTTAAATAATGCAGCAGAGTACTTAAATAATGCAGCAAATTCCTTAAATAATGCAGCAGAATCCTTAAATAATGCAATAAAGTCCTTAAATAATGCAGCAGAGTCCTTAAATAATGCAACAAAGTCCTTAAATAATGCAGCAGAGTCCTTAAATAATGCAGCAAAGTCCTTAAATAATGCAGCAGAGTCCTTAAATAATGCAGCAAACTCATTAAATAATGCAGCAAAGTACTTAAATAATGCAGCAAATTCCTTAAATAATGCAGCAGAATCCTTAAATAATGCAATAAAGTCCTTAAATAATGCAGCAGAGTCCTTAAATAATGCAATAAATTCCTTAAATAATGCAGCAGAATCCTTAAATAATGCAATAAAGTCATTAAATAATGCAGCAGAGTCCTTAAATACTGCAGCAGAGACCTTAAATAATGCAGCAAAATCCTTAAATAATGCAGCAGAGTCCTTAAATAATGCAACAAAGTCCTTAAATAATGCAGCAGAGTCCTTAAATAATGCAACAAAGTCCTTAAATAATGCACCAGAGTACTTAAATAATGCCTCAAAGTCCTTAAATAATGCAGCAGAGTCCTTAAATAATGCAGCAAAGTCCTTAAATAATGCAGCAGAGTCCTTAAATAATGCAACAAAGTCCTTAAATAATGCAGCAGAGTCCTTAAATAATGCAACAAAGTCCTTAAATAATGCACCAGAGTACTTAAATAATGCAGCAAAGTCCTTAAATAATGCAGCAGAGTCCTTAAATAATGCAACAAAGTCCTTAAATAATGCAGCAGAGTCCTTAAATAATGCAACAAAGTCCTTAAATAATGCAGCAGAGTCCTTAAATAATGCAACAAAGTCCTTAAATAATGCAGCAGAGTCCTTAAATAATGCAGCAAAGTCCTTAAATAATGCAGCAGAGTCCTTAAACAATGCAGCACAGTCCTTAAATATTGCAACAAAGTCCTTAAATAATGCAGCAGAGTCCTTAAATAATGCAGCAAAGTTCTTAAATAATGCAGCAGAGTCCTTAAACAATGCAGCACAGTCCTTAAATAATGCAGCAAAGTCCTTAAATAATGCAGCAGAGTCCTTAAATAATGCAGCAAACTCATTAAATAATGCAGCAAAGTACTTAAATAATGCAGCAAATTCCTTAAATAATGCAGCAGAATCCTTAAATAATGCAATAAAGTCCTTAAATAATGCAGCAGAGTCCTTAAATAATGCAATAAATTCCTTAAATAATGCAGCAGAATCCTTAAATAATGCAATGAAGTCATTAAATAATGCAGCAGAGTCCTTAAATACTGCAGCAGAGACCTTAAATAATGCAGCAAAATCCTTAAATAATGCAGCAGAGTCCTTATATAATGCAGCAGAGTCCTAAAATACCGCAGCGGAGTCCTTAAATAATGCAGCAGAGTCCTTAAATAATGCAGCAAATTCATTAAATAATGCAGCAGAGTCCTTAAATAATGCAACAAAGTCCTTAAATAATGCAGCAGATTCCTTAAATTTCGCAGCAGCGTCCTTAAATAATGCATCAAAGTCCTTAAATAATGCAGCAGAGTCCTAAAATACCGCAGCAGAGTCCTTAAATAATGCAGCAAAGTCCTTAAATAATGCAGCAGAGTGCTTACATAATGCAGCAGAGTCCTTAAATTCCGCAGCAGAGTCATTAAATAATGCAGCAGAGTCCTTAAATAATGCAGCAAATTCATTAAATAATGCACAGAGTCATTAAATAATGCAACAAAGTCCTTAAATAATGCAGCAGAGTCCTTAAATAATGCAACAAAGTCCTTAAATAATGCAGCAGATTCCTTAAATAAAGCAGCAGAGTGCTTAAATAATGCAGCAGAGTCCTTAAATACCGCAGCAGAGTCATTAAATAATACAGCAGAGTCCTTAAATAATGCAGCAAATTCCTTAAATAATGCAGAGTCCTTAAATAATGCACTAAATTCCTTAAATAAAATGCAGCAACGCCCTTAATAATGCAGCAGAGTCCTTAAATAATTCAGCAAAGTCCTTAAATAATGCAGCAGAGTCCTTAAATACCGCAGCAGCGTCCTTAAATAATGCAACAAAGTCCTTAAATAATGCAGCTGAACCCTTAAATAATGCAACAAAGTCCTTAAATAATGCAGAAGACTCCTTAAATAATGCAACAAACTCCTTAAATAATGCAGCAGAGTACTTAAATAATGCAGCAGAGTACTTAAATAATGCAGCAAATTCCTTAAATAATGCAGCAGAATCCTTAAATAATGCAATAAAATCCTTAAATAATGCAGCAACATCCTTAATAATGCAGCAGAGTCCTTAAATAATACAGCAAAGTTCTTAAATAATGCAGCAGAGGACTTAAATACTGCAGCAGCGTCCTTAAATAATGCAGCAGAGTCCTTAAATAATGCAACAAAGTCCTTAAATAATGCAGCAGAATCCTTAAATAATGCAAAAAATTCCTTAAATAATGCAGAAGAGTACTTAAATAATGCAGAAAAGTTGTTAAATAATGCAACAAAGTCCTTAATAATGCAGCAGAGTCCTTAAATAATGCAGCAAATTCTTTAAATAATGCAGCAAAATCCTTAAATAATGCAATAAAGTCCTTATCTAATGCAGCAACATCCTTAATAATGCAGCAGAGTCCTTAAATAATGCAGCAAAGTACTTAAATAATGCAGCAGAGGCCTTAAATACCGCAGCAGCATACTTAAATAATGCAGCAAAGTCCTTAAATAATGCAGCAGAGTCCTTAAATAATGCAACAAAGTCCTTAAATAATGCAGCAGAGTCCTTAAATAATGCAACAAACTCATTAAATAATGCAGCAAAGTACTTAAATAATGCAGCAAATTCCTTAAATAATGCAGCAGAATCCTTAAATAATGCAATAAAGTCCTTAAATAATGCAGCAGAGTCCTTAAATAATGCAAAAAATTCCTTAAATAATGCAGCAGAATCCTTAAATAATGCAACAAAGTCCTTAAATAATGCAGCAACGTCCTTAATAATGCAGCAGAGTCCTTAAATAATGCAGCAAATTCCTTAAATAATGCAGAGTCCTTAAATAATGCACTAAATTCCTTAAATAAAATGCAGCAACGCCCTTAATAATGCAGCTGAGTCCTTAAATAATTCAGCAAAGTCCTTAAATAATGCAGCAGAGTCCTTAAATACCGCAGCAGCGTCCTTAAATAATGCAAAAAAGTCCTTAAATAATGCAGCAGAACCCTTAAATAATGCAACAAAGTCCTTAAATAATGCAGCAGACTCCTTAAATAATGCAACAGACTCCTTAAATAATGCAGCAGAGTACTTAAATAATGCAGCAGAGTACTTAAATAATGCAGCAAATTCCTTAAATAATGCAGCAGAATCCTTAAATAATGCAATAAAATCCTTAAATAATGCAGCAACGTCCTTAATAATGCAGCAGAGTCCTTAAATAATACAGCAAAGTCCTTAAATAATGCAGCAGAGGACTTAAATACTGTAGCAGCGTCCTTAAATAATGCAGCAGAGTCCTTAAATAATGCAACAAAGTCCTTAAATAATGCAGCAGAATCCTTAAATAATGCAAAAAATTCCTTAAATAATGCAGAAGAGTACTTAAATAATGCAGAAAAGTCGTTAAATAATGCAGCAAAGTCCTTAAATAATGCAGCAGAGTCCTTAAATAATGCAACAAAGTCCTTAAATAATGCAGCAGAGTCCTTAAATAATGCAACAAAGTCCTTAAATAATGCAGCAGAGTCCTTAAATAATGCAGCAAAGTCCTTAAATAATGCAGCAGAGTCCTTAAACAATGCAGCACAGTCCTTAAATAATGCAACAAAGTCCTTAAATAATGCAGCAGAGTCCTTAAATAATGCAGCAAAGTTCTTAAATAATGCAGCAGAGTCCTTAAACAATGCAGCACAGTCCTTAAATAATGCAGCAAAGTCCTTAAATAATGCAGCAGAGTCCTTAAATAATGCAGCAAACTCATTAAATAATGCAGCAAAGTACTTAAATAATGCAGCAAATTCCTTAAATAATGCAGCAGAATCCTTAAATAATGCAATAAAGTCCTTAAATAATGCAGCAGAGTCCTTAAATAATGCAATAAATTCCTTAAATAATGCAGCAGAATCCTTAAATAATGCAATGAAGTCATTAAATAATGCAGCAGAGTCCTTAAATACTGCAGCAGAGACCTTAAATAATGCAGCAAAATCCTTAAATAATGCAGCAGAGTCCTTATATAATGCAGCAGAGTCCTAAAATACCGCAGCGGAGTCCTTAAATAATGCAGCAGAGTCCTTAAATAATGCAGCAAATTCATTAAATAATGCAGCAGAGTCCTTAAATAATGCAACAAAGTCCTTAAATAATGCAGCAGATTCCTTAAATTTCGCAGCAGCGTCCTTAAATAATGCATCAAAGTCCTTAAATAATGCAGCAGAGTCCTAAAATACCGCAGCAGAGTCCTTAAATAATGCAGCAAAGTCCTTAAATAATGCAGCAGAGTGCTTACATAATGCAGCAGAGTCCTTAAATTCCGCAGCAGAGTCATTAAATAATGCAGCAGAGTCCTTAAATAATGCAGCAAATTCATTAAATAATGCACAGAGTCATTAAATAATGCAACAAAGTCCTTAAATAATGCAGCAGAGTCCTTAAATAATGCAACAAAGTCCTTAAATAATGCAGCAGATTCCTTAAATAAAGCAGCAGAGTGCTTAAATAATGCAGCAGAGTCCTTAAATACCGCAGCAGAGTCATTAAATAATACAGCAGAGTCCTTAAATAATGCAGCAAATTCCTTAAATAATGCAGAGTCCTTAAATAATGCACTAAATTCCTTAAATAAAATGCAGCAACGCCCTTAATAATGCAGCAGAGTCCTTAAATAATTCAGCAAAGTCCTTAAATAATGCAGCAGAGTCCTTAAATACCGCAGCAGCGTCCTTAAATAATGCAACAAAGTCCTTAAATAATGCAGCTGAACCCTTAAATAATGCAACAAAGTCCTTAAATAATGCAGCAGACTCCTTAAATAATGCAACAAACTCCTTAAATAATGCAGCAGAGTACTTAAATAATGCAGCAGAGTACTTAAATAATGCAGCAAATTCCTTAAATAATGCAGCAGAATCCTTAAATAATGCAATAAAATCCTTAAATAATGCAGCAACATCCTTAATAATGCAGCAGAGTCCTTAAATAATACAGCAAAGTTCTTAAATAATGCAGCAGAGGACTTAAATACTGCAGCAGCGTCCTTAAATAATGCAGCAGAGTCCTTAAATAATGCAACAAAGTCCTTAAATAATGCAGCAGAATCCTTAAATAATGCAAAAAATTCCTTAAATAATGCAGAAGAGTACTTAAATAATGCAGAAAAGTTGTTAAATAATGCAACAAAGTCCTTAATAATGCAGCAGAGTCCTTAAATAATGCAGCAAATTCTTTAAATAATGCAGCAAAATCCTTAAATAATGCAATAAAGTCCTTATCTAATGCAGCAACATCCTTAATAATGCAGCAGAGTCCTTAAATAATGCAGCAAAGTACTTAAATAATGCAGCAGAGGCCTTAAATACCGCAGCAGCATACTTAAATAATGCAGCAAAGTCCTTAAATAATGCAGCAGAGTCCTTAAATAATGCAACAAAGTCCTTAAATAATGCAGCAGAGTCCTTAAATAATGCAACAAACTCATTAAATAATGCAGCAAAGTACTTAAATAATGCAGCAAATTCCTTAAATAATGCAGCAGAATCCTTAAATAATGCAATAAAGTCCTTAAATAATGCAGCAGAGTCCTTAAATAATGCAAAAAATTCCTTAAATAATGCAGCAGAATCCTTAAATAATGCAACAAAGTCCTTAAATAATGCAGCAACGTCCTTAATAATGCAGCAGAGTCCTTAAATAATGCAGCAAATTCCTTAAATAATGCAGAGTCCTTAAATAATGCACTAAATTCCTTAAATAAAATGCAGCAACGCCCTTAATAATGCAGCTGAGTCCTTAAATAATTCAGCAAAGTCCTTAAATAATGCAGCAGAGTCCTTAAATACCGCAGCAGCGTCCTTAAATAATGCAAAAAAGTCCTTAAATAATGCAGCAGAACCCTTAAATAATGCAACAAAGTCCTTAAATAATGCAGCAGACTCCTTAAATAATGCAACAGACTCCTTAAATAATGCAGCAGAGTACTTAAATAATGCAGCAGAGTACTTAAATAATGCAGCAAATTCCTTAAATAATGCAGCAGAATCCTTAAATAATGCAATAAAATCCTTAAATAATGCAGCAACGTCCTTAATAATGCAGCAGAGTCCTTAAATAATACAGCAAAGTCCTTAAATAATGCAGCAGAGGACTTAAATACTGTAGCAGCGTCCTTAAATAATGCAGCAGAGTCCTTAAATAATGCAACAAAGTCCTTAAATAATGCAGCAGAATCCTTAAATAATGCAAAAAATTCCTTAAATAATGCAGAAGAGTACTTAAATAATGCAGAAAAGTCGTTAAATAATGCAGCAAAGTCCTTAAATAATGCAGCAGAGTCCTTAAACATTGCAGCACAGTCCTTAAATAATGCAACAAAGTCCTTAAATAATGCAGCAGAGTCCTTAAATAATGCAGCAAAGTCCTTAAATAATGCAGCAGAGTCCTTAAACAATGCAACACAGTCCTTAAATAATGCAGCAAAGTCCTTAAATAATGCAGCAGAGTCCTTAAATACAGCAGCAGCGTCCTTAAATAATTCAGCAAAGTCCTTAAATAATGCAGCAGAGTCCTTAAATAATGCAGCAGAGTACTTAAATAATGCAGCAAATTCCTTAAATAATGCAGCAGAATCCTTAAATAATGCAATAAAGTCCTTAAATAATGCAGCAGAGTCCTTAAATAATGCAGCAGAGTCCTTAAATAATGCAACAAAGTCCTTAAATAATGCAGCAGAGTCCTTAAATAATGCAGCAAAGTCCTTAAATAATGCAGCAGAGTCCTTAAATAATGCAGCAAACTCATTAAATAATGCAGCAAAGTACTTAAATAATGCAGCAAATTCCTTAAATAATGCAGCAGAATCCTTAAATAATGCAATAAAGTCCTTAAATAATGCAGCAGAGTCCTTAAATAATGCAATAAATTCCTTAAATAATGCAGCAGAATCCTTAAATAATGCAATAAAGTCATTAAATAATGCAGCAGAGTCCTTAAATACTGCAGCAGAGACCTTAAATAATGCAGCAAAATCCTTAAATAATGCAGCAGAGTCCTTATATAATGCAGCAGAGTCCTAAAATACCGCAGCAGAGTCCTTAAATAATGCAGCAAATTCATTAAATAATGCAGCAGAGTCCTTAAATAATGCAACAAAGTCCTTAAATAATGCAGCAGATTCCTTAAATTTCGCAGCAGCGTCCTTAAATAATGCATCAAAGTCCTTAAATAATGCAGCAGAGTCCTAAAATACCGCAGCAGAGTCCTTAAATAATGCAGCAAAGTCCTTAAATAATGCAGCAGAGTGCTTATATAATGCAGCAGAGTCCTTAAATTCCGCAGCAGAGTCATTAAATAATGCAGCAGAGTCCTTAAATAATGCAGCAAATTCATTAAATAATGCACAGAGTCATTAAATAATGCAACAAAGTCCCTAAATAATGCAGCAGAGTGCTTAAATAATGCAATAAAGTCCTTAAATAATGCAGCAGAGTCCTTAAATAATGCAACAAACTCATTAAATAATGCAGCAAAGTACTTAAATAATGCAGCAAATTCCTTAAATAATGCAGCAGAATCCTTAAATAATGCAATAAAGTCCTTAAATAATGCAGCAGAGTCCTTAAATAATGCAAAAAATTCCTTAAATAATGCAGCAGAATCCTTAAATAATGCAACAAAGTCCTTAAATAATGCAGCAAAGTCCTTAATAATGCAGCAGAGTCCTTAAATAATGCAGCAAAGTCCTTAAATAATGCAGCAGAGTCCTTAAACAATGCAACACAGTCCTTAAATAATGCAGCAAAGTCCTTAAATAATGCAGCAGAGTCCTTAAATACAGCAGCAGCGTCCTTAAATAATTCAGCAAAGTCCTTAAATAATGCAGCAGAGTCCTTAAATAATGCAACAAAGTCCTTAAATAATGCAGCAGAGTCCTTAAATAATGCAACAAAGTCCATAAATAATGCAGCAGAGTCCTTAAATACTGCAGCAGAGTCCTTAAATAATGCAGCAAAGTCCTTAAATAATGCAGCAGAGTCCTTAAATTCCGCAGCAGAGTGATTAAATAATGCAACAAAGTCCTTAATAATGCAGCAGAGTCCTTAAATAATGCAGCAAATTCTTTAAATAATGCAGCAGAATCCTTAGATAATGCAATAAAGTCCTTATCTAATGCAGCAACGTCCTTAATAATGCAGCAGAGTCCTTAAATAATGCAGCAAAGTACTTAAATAATGCAGCAGAGGCCTTAAATACCGCAGCAGCATACTTAAATAATGCAGCAAAGTCCTTAAATAATGCAGCAGAGTCCTTAAATAATGCAACAAAGTCCTTAAATAATGCAGCAGAGTCCTTAAATAATGCAACAAAGTCCTTAAATAATGCACCAGAGTACTTAAATAATGCAGCAAAGTCCTTAAATAATGCAGCAGAGTCCTTAAATAATGCAACAAAGTCCTTAAATAATGCAGCAGAGTCCTTAAATAATGCAACAAAGTCCTTAAATAATGCAGCAGAGTCCTTAAATAATGCAACAAAGTCCTTAAATAATGCAGCAGAGTCCTTAAATAATGCAGCAAAGTCCTTAAATAATGCAGCAGAGTCCTTAAACAATGCAGCACAGTCCTTAAATAATGCAACAAAGTCCTTAAATAATGCAGCAGAGTCCTTAAATAATGCAGCAAAGTTCTTAAATAATGCAGCAGAGTCCTTAAACAATGCAGCACAGTCCTTAAATAATGCAGCAAAGTCCTTAAATAATGCAGCAGAGTCCTTAAATAATGCAGCAAACTCATTAAATAATGCAGCAAGGTACTTAAATAATGCAGCAAATTCCTTAAATAATGCAGCAGAATCCTTAAATAATGCAATAAAGTCCTTAAATAATGCAGCAGAGTCCTTAAATAATGCAATAAATTCCTTAAATAATGCAGCAGAATCCTTAAATAATGCAATGAAGTCATTAAATAATGCAGCAGAGTCCTTAAATACTGCAGCAGAGACCTTAAATAATGCAGCAAAATCCTTAAATAATGCAGCAGAGTCCTTATATAATGCAGCAGAGTCCTAAAATACCGCAGCGGAGTCCTTAAATAATGCAGCAGAGTCCTTAAATAATGCAGCAAATTCATTAAATAATGCAGCAGAGTCCTTAAATAATGCAACAAAGTCCTTAAATAATGCAGCAGATTCCTTAAATTTCGCAGCAGCGTCCTTAAATAATGCATCAAAGTCCTTAAATAATGCAGCAGAGTCCTAAAATACCGCAGCAGAGTCCTTAAATAATGCAGCAAAGTCCTTAAATAATGCAGCAGAGTGCTTACATAATGCAGCAGAGTCCTTAAATTCCGCAGCAGAGTCATTAAATAATGCAGCAGAGTCCTTAAATAATGCAGCAAATTCATTAAATAATGCACAGAGTCATTAAATAATGCAACAAAGTCCTTAAATAATGCAGCAGAGTCCTTAAATAATGCAACAAAGTCCTTAAATAATGCAGCAGATTCCTTAAATAAAGCAGCAGAGTGCTTAAATAATGCAGCAGAGTCCTTAAATACCGCAGCAGAGTCATTAAATAATACAGCAGAGTCCTTAAATAATGCAGCAAATTCCTTAAATAATGCAGAGTCCTTAAATAATGCACTAAATTCCTTAAATAAAATGCAGCAACGCCCTTAATAATGCAGCAGAGTCCTTAAATAATTCAGCAAAGTCCTTAAATAATGCAGCAGAGTCCTTAAATACCGCAGCAGCGTCCTTAAATAATGCAACAAAGTCCTTAAATAATGCAGCTGAACCCTTAAATAATGCAACAAAGTCCTTAAATAATGCAGCAGACTCCTTAAATAATGCAACAAACTCCTTAAATAATGCAGCAGAGTACTTAAATAATGCAGCAGAGTACTTAAATAATGCAGCAAATTCCTTAAATAATGCAGCAGAATCCTTAAATAATGCAATAAAATCCTTAAATAATGCAGCAACATCCTTAATAATGCAGCAGAGTCCTTAAATAATACAGCAAAGTTCTTAAATAATGCAGCAGAGGACTTAAATACTGCAGCAGCGTCCTTAAATAATGCAGCAGAGTCCTTAAATAATGCAACAAAGTCCTTAAATAATGCAGCAGAATCCTTAAATAATGCAAAAAATTCCTTAAATAATGCAGAAGAGTACTTAAATAATGCAGAAAAGTTGTTAAATAATGCAACAAAGTCCTTAATAATGCAGCAGAGTCCTTAAATAATGCAGCAAATTCTTTAAATAATGCAGCAAAATCCTTAAATAATGCAATAAAGTCCTTATCTAATGCAGCAACATCCTTAATAATGCAGCAGAGTCCTTAAATAATGCAGCAAAGTACTTAAATAATGCAGCAGAGGCCTTAAATACCGCAGCAGCATACTTAAATAATGCAGCAAAGTCCTTAAATAATGCAGCAGAGTCCTTAAATAATGCAACAAAGTCCTTAAATAATGCAGCAGAGTCCTTAAATAATGCAACAAACTCATTAAATAATGCAGCAAAGTACTTAAATAATGCAGCAAATTCCTTAAATAATGCAGCAGAATCCTTAAATAATGCAATAAAGTCCTTAAATAATGCAGCAGAGTCCTTAAATAATGCAAAAAATTCCTTAAATAATGCAGCAGAATCCTTAAATAATGCAACAAAGTCCTTAAATAATGCAGCAACGTCCTTAATAATGCAGCAGAGTCCTTAAATAATGCAGCAAATTCCTTAAATAATGCAGAGTCCTTAAATAATGCACTAAATTCCTTAAATAAAATGCAGCAACGCCCTTAATAATGCAGCTGAGTCCTTAAATAATTCAGCAAAGTCCTTAAATAATGCAGCAGAGTCCTTAAATACCGCAGCAGCGTCCTTAAATAATGCAAAAAAGTCCTTAAATAATGCAGCAGAACCCTTAAATAATGCAACAAAGTCCTTAAATAATGCAGCAGACTCCTTAAATAATGCAACAGACTCCTTAAATAATGCAGCAGAGTACTTAAATAATGCAGCAGAGTACTTAAATAATGCAGCAAATTCCTTAAATAATGCAGCAGAATCCTTAAATAATGCAATAAAATCCTTAAATAATGCAGCAACGTCCTTAATAATGCAGCAGAGTCCTTAAATAATACAGCAAAGTCCTTAAATAATGCAGCAGAGGACTTAAATACTGTAGCAGCGTCCTTAAATAATGCAGCAGAGTCCTTAAATAATGCAACAAAGTCCTTAAATAATGCAGCAGAATCCTTAAATAATGCAAAAAATTCCTTAAATAATGCAGAAGAGTACTTAAATAATGCAGAAAAGTCGTTAAATAATGCAGCAAAGTCCTTAAATAATGCAGCAGAGTCCTTAAACATTGCAGCACAGTCCTTAAATAATGCAACAAAGTCCTTAAATAATGCAGCAGAGTCCTTAAATAATGCAGCAAAGTCCTTAAATAATGCAGCAGAGTCCTTAAACAATGCAACACAGTCCTTAAATAATGCAGCAAAGTCCTTAAATAATGCAGCAGAGTCCTTAAATACAGCAGCAGCGTCCTTAAATAATTCAGCAAAGTCCTTAAATAATGCAGCAGAGTCCTTAAATAATGCAGCAGAGTACTTAAATAATGCAGCAAATTCCTTAAATAATGCAGCAGAATCCTTAAATAATGCAATAAAGTCCTTAAATAATGCAGCAGAGTCCTTAAATAATGCAGCAGAGTCCTTAAATAATGCAACAAAGTCCTTAAATAATGCAGCAGAGTCCTTAAATAATGCAGCAAAGTCCTTAAATAATGCAGCAGAGTCCTTAAATAATGCAGCAAACTCATTAAATAATGCAGCAAAGTACTTAAATAATGCAGCAAATTCCTTAAATAATGCAGCAGAATCCTTAAATAATGCAATAAAGTCCTTAAATAATGCAGCAGAGTCCTTAAATAATGCAATAAATTCCTTAAATAATGCAGCAGAATCCTTAAATAATGCAATAAAGTCATTAAATAATGCAGCAGAGTCCTTAAATACTGCAGCAGAGACCTTAAATAATGCAGCAAAATCCTTAAATAATGCAGCAGAGTCCTTATATAATGCAGCAGAGTCCTAAAATACCGCAGCAGAGTCCTTAAATAATGCAGCAAATTCATTAAATAATGCAGCAGAGTCCTTAAATAATGCAACAAAGTCCTTAAATAATGCAGCAGATTCCTTAAATTTCGCAGCAGCGTCCTTAAATAATGCATCAAAGTCCTTAAATAATGCAGCAGAGTCCTAAAATACCGCAGCAGAGTCCTTAAATAATGCAGCAAAGTCCTTAAATAATGCAGCAGAGTGCTTATATAATGCAGCAGAGTCCTTAAATTCCGCAGCAGAGTCATTAAATAATGCAGCAGAGTCCTTAAATAATGCAGCAAATTCATTAAATAATGCACAGAGTCATTAAATAATGCAACAAAGTCCCTAAATAATGCAGCAGAGTGCTTAAATAATGCAATAAAGTCCTTAAATAATGCAGCAGAGTCCTTAAATAATGCAACAAACTCATTAAATAATGCAGCAAAGTACTTAAATAATGCAGCAAATTCCTTAAATAATGCAGCAGAATCCTTAAATAATGCAATAAAGTCCTTAAATAATGCAGCAGAGTCCTTAAATAATGCAAAAAATTCCTTAAATAATGCAGCAGAATCCATAAATAATGCAACAAAGTCCTTAAATAATGCAGCAAAGTCCTTAATAATGCAGCAGAGTCCTTAAATAATGCAGCAAAGTCCTTAAATAATGCAGCAGAGTCCTTAAACAATGCAACACAGTCCTTAAATAATGCAGCAAAGTCCTTAAATAATGCAGCAGAGTCCTTAAATACAGCAGCAGCGTCCTTAAATAA
The DNA here is from genome assembly GCF_046119375.1 of Phyllobates terribilis. NCBI lineage: Eukaryota > Metazoa > Chordata > Amphibia > Anura > Dendrobatidae > Phyllobates > Phyllobates terribilis. Next base: position 1,939,163 of record NW_027363114.1, on the reverse strand, counting down.
TTCAGCAAAGTCCTTAAATAATGCAGCAGAGTCCTTAAATAATGCAACAAAGTCCTTAAATAATGCAGCAGAGTCCTTAAATAATGCAACAAAGTCCATAAATAATGCAGCAGAGTCCTTAAATACTGCAGCAGAGTCCTTAAATAATGCAGCAAAGTCCTTAAATAATGCAGCAGAGTCCTTAAATTCCGCAGCAGAGTGATTAAATAATGCAACAAAGTCCTTAATAATGCAGCAGAGTCCTTAAATAATGCAGCAAATTCTTTAAATAATGCAGCAGAATCCTTAGATAATGCAATAAAGTCCTTATCTAATGCAGCAACGTCCTTAATAATGCAGCAGAGTCCTTAAATAATGCAGCAAAGTACTTAAATAATGCAGCAGAGGCCTTAAATACCGCAGCAGCATACTTAAATAATGCAGCAAAGTCCTTAAATAATGCAGCAGAGTCCTTAAATAATGCAACAAAGTCCTTAAATAATGCAGCAGAGTCCTTAAATAATGCAACAAAGTCCTTAAATAATGCACCAGAGTACTTAAATAATGCAGCAAAGTCCTTAAATAATGCAGCAGAGTCCTTAAATAATGCAACAAAGTCCTTAAATAATGCAGCAGAGTCCTTAAATAATGCAACAAAGTCCTTAAATAATGCAGCAGAGTCCTTAAATAATGCAACAAAGTCCTTAAATAATGCAGCAGAGTCCTTAAATAATGCAGCAAAGTCCTTAAATAATGCAGCAGAGTCCTTAAACAATGCAGCACAGTCCTTAAATAATGCAACAAAGTCCTTAAATAATGCAGCAGAGTCCTTAAATAATGCAGCAAAGTTCTTAAATAATGCAGCAGAGTCCTTAAACAATGCAGCACAGTCCTTAAATAATGCAGCAAAGTCCTTAAATAATGCAGCAGAGTCCTTAAATAATGCAGCAAACTCATTAAATAATGCAGCAAAGTACTTAAATAATGCAGCAAATTCCTTAAATAATGCAGCAGAATCCTTAAATAATGCAATAAAGTCCTTAAATAATGCAGCAGAGTCCTTAAATAATGCAATAAATTCCTTAAATAATGCAGCAGAATCCTTAAATAATGCAATGAAGTCATTAAATAATGCAGCAGAGTCCTTAAATACTGCAGCAGAGACCTTAAATAATGCAGCAAAATCCTTAAATAATGCAGCAGAGTCCTTATATAATGCAGCAGAGTCCTAAAATACCGCAGCGGAGTCCTTAAATAATGCAGCAGAGTCCTTAAATAATGCAGCAAATTCATTAAATAATGCAGCAGAGTCCTTAAATAATGCAACAAAGTCCTTAAATAATGCAGCAGATTCCTTAAATTTCGCAGCAGCGTCCTTAAATAATGCATCAAAGTCCTTAAATAATGCAGCAGAGTCCTAAAATACCGCAGCAGAGTCCTTAAATAATGCAGCAAAGTCCTTAAATAATGCAGCAGAGTGCTTACATAATGCAGCAGAGTCCTTAAATTCCGCAGCAGAGTCATTAAATAATGCAGCAGAGTCCTTAAATAATGCAGCAAATTCATTAAATAATGCACAGAGTCATTAAATAATGCAACAAAGTCCTTAAATAATGCAGCAGAGTCCTTAAATAATGCAACAAAGTCCTTAAATAATGCAGCAGATTCCTTAAATAAAGCAGCAGAGTGCTTAAATAATGCAGCAGAGTCCTTAAATACCGCAGCAGAGTCATTAAATAATACAGCAGAGTCCTTAAATAATGCAGCAAATTCCTTAAATAATGCAGAGTCCTTAAATAATGCACTAAATTCCTTAAATAAAATGCAGCAACGCCCTTAATAATGCAGCAGAGTCCTTAAATAATTCAGCAAAGTCCTTAAATAATGCAGCAGAGTCCTTAAATACCGCAGCAGCGTCCTTAAATAATGCAACAAAGTCCTTAAATAATGCAGCTGAACCCTTAAATAATGCAACAAAGTCCTTAAATAATGCAGAAGACTCCTTAAATAATGCAACAAACTCCTTAAATAATGCAGCAGAGTACTTAAATAATGCAGCAGAGTACTTAAATAATGCAGCAAATTCCTTAAATAATGCAGCAGAATCCTTAAATAATGCAATAAAATCCTTAAATAATGCAGCAACATCCTTAATAATGCAGCAGAGTCCTTAAATAATACAGCAAAGTTCTTAAATAATGCAGCAGAGGACTTAAATACTGCAGCAGCGTCCTTAAATAATGCAGCAGAGTCCTTAAATAATGCAACAAAGTCCTTAAATAATGCAGCAGAATCCTTAAATAATGCAAAAAATTCCTTAAATAATGCAGAAGAGTACTTAAATAATGCAGAAAAGTTGTTAAATAATGCAACAAAGTCCTTAATAATGCAGCAGAGTCCTTAAATAATGCAGCAAATTCTTTAAATAATGCAGCAAAATCCTTAAATAATGCAATAAAGTCCTTATCTAATGCAGCAACATCCTTAATAATGCAGCAGAGTCCTTAAATAATGCAGCAAAGTACTTAAATAATGCAGCAGAGGCCTTAAATACCGCAGCAGCATACTTAAATAATGCAGCAAAGTCCTTAAATAATGCAGCAGAGTCCTTAAATAATGCAACAAAGTCCTTAAATAATGCAGCAGAGTCCTTAAATAATGCAACAAACTCATTAAATAATGCAGCAAAGTACTTAAATAATGCAGCAAATTCCTTAAATAATGCAGCAGAATCCTTAAATAATGCAATAAAGTCCTTAAATAATGCAGCAGAGTCCTTAAATAATGCAAAAAATTCCTTAAATAATGCAGCAGAATCCTTAAATAATGCAACAAAGTCCTTAAATAATGCAGCAACGTCCTTAATAATGCAGCAGAGTCCTTAAATAATGCAGCAAATTCCTTAAATAATGCAGAGTCCTTAAATAATGCACTAAATTCCTTAAATAAAATGCAGCAACGCCCTTAATAATGCAGCTGAGTCCTTAAATAATTCAGCAAAGTCCTTAAATAATGCAGCAGAGTCCTTAAATACCGCAGCAGCGTCCTTAAATAATGCAAAAAAGTCCTTAAATAATGCAGCAGAACCCTTAAATAATGCAACAAAGTCCTTAAATAATGCAGCAGACTCCTTAAATAATGCAACAGACTCCTTAAATAATGCAGCAGAGTACTTAAATAATGCAGCAGAGTACTTAAATAATGCAGCAAATTCCTTAAATAATGCAGCAGAATCCTTAAATAATGCAATAAAATCCTTAAATAATGCAGCAACGTCCTTAATAATGCAGCAGAGTCCTTAAATAATACAGCAAAGTCCTTAAATAATGCAGCAGAGGACTTAAATACTGTAGCAGCGTCCTTAAATAATGCAGCAGAGTCCTTAAATAATGCAACAAAGTCCTTAAATAATGCAGCAGAATCCTTAAATAATGCAAAAAATTCCTTAAATAATGCAGAAGAGTACTTAAATAATGCAGAAAAGTCGTTAAATAATGCAGCAAAGTCCTTAAATAATGCAGCAGAGTCCTTAAATAATGCAACAAAGTCCTTAAATAATGCAGCAGAGTCCTTAAATAATGCAACAAAGTCCTTAAATAATGCAGCAGAGTCCTTAAATAATGCAGCAAAGTCCTTAAATAATGCAGCAGAGTCCTTAAACAATGCAGCACAGTCCTTAAATAATGCAACAAAGTCCTTAAATAATGCAGCAGAGTCCTTAAATAATGCAGCAAAGTTCTTAAATAATGCAGCAGAGTCCTTAAACAATGCAGCACAGTCCTTAAATAATGCAGCAAAGTCCTTAAATAATGCAGCAGAGTCCTTAAATAATGCAGCAAACTCATTAAATAATGCAGCAAAGTACTTAAATAATGCAGCAAATTCCTTAAATAATGCAGCAGAATCCTTAAATAATGCAATAAAGTCCTTAAATAATGCAGCAGAGTCCTTAAATAATGCAATAAATTCCTTAAATAATGCAGCAGAATCCTTAAATAATGCAATGAAGTCATTAAATAATGCAGCAGAGTCCTTAAATACTGCAGCAGAGACCTTAAATAATGCAGCAAAATCCTTAAATAATGCAGCAGAGTCCTTATATAATGCAGCAGAGTCCTAAAATACCGCAGCGGAGTCCTTAAATAATGCAGCAGAGTCCTTAAATAATGCAGCAAATTCATTAAATAATGCAGCAGAGTCCTTAAATAATGCAACAAAGTCCTTAAATAATGCAGCAGATTCCTTAAATTTCGCAGCAGCGTCCTTAAATAATGCATCAAAGTCCTTAAATAATGCAGCAGAGTCCTAAAATACCGCAGCAGAGTCCTTAAATAATGCAGCAAAGTCCTTAAATAATGCAGCAGAGTGCTTACATAATGCAGCAGAGTCCTTAAATTCCGCAGCAGAGTCATTAAATAATGCAGCAGAGTCCTTAAATAATGCAGCAAATTCATTAAATAATGCACAGAGTCATTAAATAATGCAACAAAGTCCTTAAATAATGCAGCAGAGTCCTTAAATAATGCAACAAAGTCCTTAAATAATGCAGCAGATTCCTTAAATAAAGCAGCAGAGTGCTTAAATAATGCAGCAGAGTCCTTAAATACCGCAGCAGAGTCATTAAATAATACAGCAGAGTCCTTAAATAATGCAGCAAATTCCTTAAATAATGCAGAGTCCTTAAATAATGCACTAAATTCCTTAAATAAAATGCAGCAACGCCCTTAATAATGCAGCAGAGTCCTTAAATAATTCAGCAAAGTCCTTAAATAATGCAGCAGAGTCCTTAAATACCGCAGCAGCGTCCTTAAATAATGCAACAAAGTCCTTAAATAATGCAGCTGAACCCTTAAATAATGCAACAAAGTCCTTAAATAATGCAGCAGACTCCTTAAATAATGCAACAAACTCCTTAAATAATGCAGCAGAGTACTTAAATAATGCAGCAGAGTACTTAAATAATGCAGCAAATTCCTTAAATAATGCAGCAGAATCCTTAAATAATGCAATAAAATCCTTAAATAATGCAGCAACATCCTTAATAATGCAGCAGAGTCCTTAAATAATACAGCAAAGTTCTTAAATAATGCAGCAGAGGACTTAAATACTGCAGCAGCGTCCTTAAATAATGCAGCAGAGTCCTTAAATAATGCAACAAAGTCCTTAAATAATGCAGCAGAATCCTTAAATAATGCAAAAAATTCCTTAAATAATGCAGAAGAGTACTTAAATAATGCAGAAAAGTTGTTAAATAATGCAACAAAGTCCTTAATAATGCAGCAGAGTCCTTAAATAATGCAGCAAATTCTTTAAATAATGCAGCAAAATCCTTAAATAATGCAATAAAGTCCTTATCTAATGCAGCAACATCCTTAATAATGCAGCAGAGTCCTTAAATAATGCAGCAAAGTACTTAAATAATGCAGCAGAGGCCTTAAATACCGCAGCAGCATACTTAAATAATGCAGCAAAGTCCTTAAATAATGCAGCAGAGTCCTTAAATAATGCAACAAAGTCCTTAAATAATGCAGCAGAGTCCTTAAATAATGCAACAAACTCATTAAATAATGCAGCAAAGTACTTAAATAATGCAGCAAATTCCTTAAATAATGCAGCAGAATCCTTAAATAATGCAATAAAGTCCTTAAATAATGCAGCAGAGTCCTTAAATAATGCAAAAAATTCCTTAAATAATGCAGCAGAATCCTTAAATAATGCAACAAAGTCCTTAAATAATGCAGCAACGTCCTTAATAATGCAGCAGAGTCCTTAAATAATGCAGCAAATTCCTTAAATAATGCAGAGTCCTTAAATAATGCACTAAATTCCTTAAATAAAATGCAGCAACGCCCTTAATAATGCAGCTGAGTCCTTAAATAATTCAGCAAAGTCCTTAAATAATGCAGCAGAGTCCTTAAATACCGCAGCAGCGTCCTTAAATAATGCAAAAAAGTCCTTAAATAATGCAGCAGAACCCTTAAATAATGCAACAAAGTCCTTAAATAATGCAGCAGACTCCTTAAATAATGCAACAGACTCCTTAAATAATGCAGCAGAGTACTTAAATAATGCAGCAGAGTACTTAAATAATGCAGCAAATTCCTTAAATAATGCAGCAGAATCCTTAAATAATGCAATAAAATCCTTAAATAATGCAGCAACGTCCTTAATAATGCAGCAGAGTCCTTAAATAATACAGCAAAGTCCTTAAATAATGCAGCAGAGGACTTAAATACTGTAGCAGCGTCCTTAAATAATGCAGCAGAGTCCTTAAATAATGCAACAAAGTCCTTAAATAATGCAGCAGAATCCTTAAATAATGCAAAAAATTCCTTAAATAATGCAGAAGAGTACTTAAATAATGCAGAAAAGTCGTTAAATAATGCAGCAAAGTCCTTAAATAATGCAGCAGAGTCCTTAAACATTGCAGCACAGTCCTTAAATAATGCAACAAAGTCCTTAAATAATGCAGCAGAGTCCTTAAATAATGCAGCAAAGTCCTTAAATAATGCAGCAGAGTCATTAAACAATGCAACACAGTCCTTAAATAATGCAGCAAAGTCCTTAAATAATGCAGCAGAGTCCTTAAATACAGCAGCAGCGTCCTTAAATAATTCAGCAAAGTCCTTAAATAATGCAGCAGAGTCCTTAAATAATGCAACAAAGTCCTTAAATAATGCAGCAGAGTCCTTAAATAATGCAACAAAGTCCATAAATAATGCAGCAGAGTCCTTAAATACTGCAGCAGAGTCCTTAAATAATGCAGCAAAGTCCTTAAATAATGCAGCAGAGTCCTTAAATTCCGCAGCAGAGTGATTAAATAATGCAACAAAGTCCTTAATAATGCAGCAGAGTCCTTAAATAATGCAGCAAATTCTTTAAATAATGCAGCAGAATCCTTAAATAATGCAATAAAGTCCTTATCTAATGCAGCAACATCCTTAATAATGCAGCAGAGTCCTTAAATAATGCAGCAAAGTACTTAAATAATGCAGCAGAGGCCTTAAATACCGCAGCAGCATACTTAAATAATGCAGCAAAGTCCTTAAATAATGCAGCAGAGTCCTTAAATAATGCAACAAAGTCCTTAAATAATGCAGCAGAGTCCTTAAATAATGCAACAAAGTCCTTAAATAATGCACCAGAGTACTTAAATAATGCAGCAAAGTCCTTAAATAATGCAGCAGAGTCCTTAAATAATGCAACAAAGTCCTTAAATAATGCAGCAGAGTCCTTAAATAATGCAACAAAGTCCTTAAATAATGCAGCAGAGTCCTTAAATAATGCAACAAAGTCCTTAAATAATGCAGCAGAGTCCTTAAATAATGCAGCAAAGTCCTTAAATAATGCAGCAGAGTCCTTAAACAATGCAGCACAGTCCTTAAATAATGCAACAAAGTCCTTAAATAATGCAGCAGAGTCCTTAAATAATGCAGCAAAGTTCTTAAATAATGCAGCAGAGACCTTAAACAATGCAGCACAGTCCTTAAATAATGCAGCAAAGTCCTTAAATAATGCAGCAGAGTCCTTAAATAATGCAGCAAACTCATTAAATAATGCAGCAAAGTACTTAAATAATGCAGCAAATTCCTTAAATAATGCAGCAGAATCCTTAAATAATGCAATAAAGTCCTTAAATAATGCAGCAGAGTCCTTAAATAATGCAATAAATTCCTTAAATAATGCAGCAGAATCCTTAAATAATGCAACAAAGTCATTAAATAATGCAGCAGAGTCCTTAAATACTGCAGCAGAGACCTTAAATAATGCAGCAAAATCCTTAAATAATGCAGCAGAGTCCTTATATAATGCAGCAGAGTCCTAAAATACCGCAGCGGAGTCCTTAAATAATGCAGCAGAGTCCTTAAATAATGCAGCAAATTCATTAAATAATGCAGCAGAGTCCTTAAATAATGCAACAAAGTCCTTAAATAATGCAGCAGATTCCTTAAATTTCGCAGCAGCGTCCTTAAATAATGCATCAAAGTCCTTAAATAATGCAGCAGAGTCCTAAAATACCGCAGCAGAGTCCTTAAATAATGCAGCAAAGTCCTTAAATAATGCAGCAGAGTGCTTACATAATGCAGCAGAGTCCTTAAATTCCGCAGCAGAGTCATTAAATAATGCAGCAGAGTCCTTAAATAATGCAGCAAATTCATTAAATAATGCACAGAGTCATTAAATAATGCAACAAAGTCCTTAAATAATGCAGCAGAGTCCTTAAATAATGCAACAAAGTCCTTAAATAATGCAGCAGATTCCTTAAATAAAGCAGCAGAGTGCTTAAATAATGCAGCAGAGTCCTTAAATACCGCAGCAGAGTCATTAAATAATACAGCAGAGTCCTTAAATAATGCAGCAAATTCCTTAAATAATGCAGAGTCCTTAAATAATGCACTAAATTCCTTAAATAAAATGCAGCAACGCCCTTAATAATGCAGCAGAGTCCTTAAATAATTCAGCAAAGTCCTTAAATAATGCAGCAGAGTCCTTAAATACCGCAGCAGCGTCCTTAAATAATGCAACAAAGTCCTTAAATAATGCAGCTGAACCCTTAAATAATGCAACAAAGTCCTTAAATAATGCAGCAGACTCGTTAAATAATGCAACAAACTCCTTAAATAATGCAGCAGAGTACTTAAATAATGCAGCAGAGTACTTAAATAATGCAGCAAATTCCTTAAATAATGCAGCAGAATCCTTAAATAATGCAATAAAATCCTTAAATAATGCAGCAACATCCTTAATAATGCAGCAGAGTCCTTAAATAATACAGCAAAGTTCTTAAATAATGCAGCAGAGGACTTAAATACTGCAACAGCGTCCTTAAATAATGCAGCAGAGTCCTTAAATAATGCAACAAAGTCCTTAAATAATGCAGCAGAATCCTTAAATAATGCAATAAAGTCCTTATCTAATGCAGCAACGTCCTTAATAATGCAGCAGAGTCCTTAAATAATGCAGCAAAGTACTTAAATAATGCAGCAGAGGCCTTAAATACCGCAGCAGCATACTTAAATAATGCAGCAAAGTCCTTAAATAATGCAGCAGAGTCCTTAAATAATGCAACAAAGTCCTTAAATAATGCAGCAGAGTCCTTAAATAATGCAACAAACTCATTAAATAATGCAGCAAAGTACTTAAATAATGCAGCAAATTCCTTAAATAATGCAGCAGAATCCTTAAATAATGCAATAAAGTCCTTAAATAATGCAGCAGAGTCCTTAAATAATGCAAAAAATTCCTTAAATAATGCAGCAGAATCCTTAAATAATGCAACAAAGTCCTTAAATAATGCAGCAACGTCCTTAATAATGCAGCAGAGTCCTTAAATAATGCAGCAAATTCCTTAAATAATGCAGAGTCCTTAAATAATGCACTAAATTCCTTAAATAAAATGCAGCAACGCCCTTAATAATGCAGCTGAGTCCTTAAATAATTCAGCAAAGTCCTTAAATAATGCAGCAGAGTCCTTAAATACCGCAGCAGCGTCCTTAAATAATGCAAAAAAGTCCTTAAATAATGCAGCAGAACCCTTAAATAATGCAACAAAGTCCTTAAATAATGCAGCAGACTCCTTAAATAATGCAACAAACTCCTTAAATAATGCAGCAGAGTACTTAAATAATGCAGCAGAGTACTTAAATAATGCAGCAAATTCCTTAAATAATGCAGCAGAATCCTTAAATAATGCAATAAAATCCTTAAATAATGCAGCAACGTCCTTAATAATGCAGCAGAGTCCTTAAATAATACAGCAAAGTCCTTAAATAATGCAGCAGAGGACTTAAATACTGCAGCAGCGTCCTTAAATAATGCAGCAGAGTCCTTAAATAATGCAACAAAGTCCTTAAATAATGCAGCAGAATCCTTAAATAATGCAAAAAATTCCTTAAATAATGCAGAAGAGTACTTAAATAATGCAGAAAAGTCGTTAAATAATGCAGCAAAGTCCTTAAATAATGCAGCAGAGTCTTTAAACATTGCAGCACAGTCCTTAAATAATGCAACAAAGTCCTTAAATAATGCAGCAGAGTCCTTAAATAATGCAGCAAAGTCCTTAAATAATGCAGCAGAGTCCTTAAACAATGCAACACAGTCCTTAAATAATGCAGCAAAGTCCTTAAATAATGCAGCAGAGTCCTTAAATACAGCAGCAGCGTCCTTAAATAATTCAGCAAAGTCCTTAAATAATGCAGCAGAGTCCTTAAATAATGCAACAAAGTCCTTAAATAATGCAGCAGAGTCCTTAAATAATGCAACAAAGTCCATAAATAATGCAGCAGAGTCCTTAAATACTGCAGCAGAGTCCTTAAATAATGCAGCAAAGTCCTTAAATAATGCAGCAGAGTCCTTAAATTCCGCAGCAGAGTGATTAAATAATGCAACAAAGTCCTTAATAATGCAGCAGAGTCCTTAAATAATGCAGCAAATTCTTTAAATAATGCAGCAGAATCCTTAAATAATGCAATAAAGTCCTTATCTAATGCAGCAACATCCTTAATAATGCAGCAGAGTCCTTAAATAATGCAGCAAAGTACTTAAATAATGCAGCAGAGGCCTTAAATACCGCAGCAGCATACTTAAATAATGCAGCAAAGTCCTTAAATAATGCAGCAGAGTCCTTAAATAATGCAACAAAGTCCTTAAATAATGCAGCAGAGTCCTTAAATAATGCAACAAAGTCCTTAAATAATGCACCAGAGTACTTAAATAATGCAGCAAAGTCCTTAAATAATGCAGCAGAGTCCTTAAATAATGCAACAAAGTCCTTAAATAATGCAGCAGAGTCCTTAAATAATGCAACAAAGTCCTTAAATAATGCAGCAGAGTCCTTAAATAATGCAACAAAGTCCTTAAATAATGCAGCAGAGTCCTTAAATAATGCAGCAAAGTCCTTAAATAATGCAGCAGAGTCCTTAAACAATGCAGCACAGTCCTTAAATAATGCAACAAAGTCCTTAAATAATGCAGCAGAGTCCTTAAATAATGCAGCAAAGTTCTTAAATAATGCAGCAGAGTCCTTAAACAATGCAGCACAGTCCTTAAATAATGCAGCAAAGTCCTTAAATAATGCAGCAGAGTCCTTAAATAATGCAGCAAACTCATTAAATAATGCAGCAAAGTACTTAAATAATGCAGCAAATTCCTTAAATAATGCAGCAGAATCCTTAAATAATGCAGCAAAGTCCTTAAATAATGCAGCAGAGTCCTTAAATAATGCAACAAAGTCCTTAAATAATGCAGCAGAGTCCTTAAATAATGCAACAAAGTCCTTAAATAATGCACCAGAGTACTTAAATAATGCAGCAAAGTCCTTAAATAATGCAGCAGAGTCCTTAAATAATGCAACAAAGTCCTTAAATAATGCAGCAGAGTCCTTAAATAATGCAACAAAGTCCTTAAATAATGCAGCAGAGTCCTTAAATAATGCAACAAAGTCCTTAAATAATGCAGCAGAGTCCTTAAATAATGCAGCAAACTCATTAAATAATGCAGCAAAGTACTTAAATAATGCAGCAAATTCCTTAAATAATGCAGCAGAATCCTTAAATAATGCAATAAAGTCCTTAAATAATGCAGCAGAGTCCTTAAATAATGCAATAAATTCCTTAAATAATGCAGCAGAATCCTTAAATAATGCAACAAAGTCATTAAATAATGCAGCAGAGTCCTTAAATACTGCAGCAGAGACCTTAAATAATGCAGCAAAATCCTTAAATAATGCAGCAGAGTCCTTATATAATGCAGCAGAGTCCTAAAATACCGCAGCGGAGTCCTTAAATAATGCAGCAGAGTCCTTAAATAATGCAGCAAATTCATTAAATAATGCAGCAGAGTCCTTAAATAATGCAACAAAGTCCTTAAATAATGCAGCAGATTCCTTAAATTTCGCAGCAGCGTCCTTAAATAATGCATCAAAGTCCTTAAATAATGCAGCAGAGTCCTAAAATACCGCAGCAGAGTCCTTAAATAATGCAGCAAAGTCCTTAAATAATGCAGCAGAGTGCTTACATAATGCAGCAGAGTCCTTAAATTCCGCAGCAGAGTCATTAAATAATGCAGCAGAGTCCTTAAATAATGCAGCAAATTCATTAAATAATGCACAGAGTCATTAAATAATGCAACAAAGTCCTTAAATAATGCAGCAGAGTCCTTAAATAATGCAACAAAGTCCTTAAATAATGCAGCAGATTCCTTAAATAAAGCAGCAGAGTGCTTAAATAATGCAGCAGAGTCCTTAAATACCGCAGCAGAGTCATTAAATAATACAGCAGAGTCCTTAAATAATGCAGCAAATTCCTTAAATAATGCAGAGTCCTTAAATAATGCACTAAATTCCTTAAATAAAATGCAGCAACGCCCTTAATAATGCAGCAGAGTCCTTAAATAATTCAGCAAAGTCCTTAAATAATGCAGCAGAGTCCTTAAATACCGCAGCAGCGTCCTTAAATAATGCAACAAAGTCCTTAAATAATGCAGCTGAACCCTTAAATAATGCAACAAAGTCCTTAAATAATGCAGCAGACTCGTTAAATAATGCAACAAACTCCTTAAATAATGCAGCAGAGTACTTAAATAATGCAGCAGAGTACTTAAATAATGCAGCAAATTCCTTAAATAATGCAGCAGAATCCTTAAATAATGCAATAAAATCCTTAAATAATGCAGCAACATCCTTAATAATGCAGCAGAGTCCTTAAATAATACAGCAAAGTTCTTAAATAATGCAGCAGAGGACTTAAATACTGCAACAGCGTCCTTAAATAATGCAGCAGAGTCCTTAAATAATGCAACAAAGTCCTTAAATAATGCAGCAGAATCCTTAAATAATGCAAAAAATTCCTTAAATAATGCAGAAGAGTACTTAAATAATGCAGAAAAGTTGTTAAATAATGCAACAAAGTCCTTAATAATGCAGCAGAGTCCTTAAATAATGCAGCAAATTCTTTAAATAATGCAGCAAAATCCTTAAATAATGCAATAAAGTCCTTATCTAATGCAGCAACGTCCTTAATAATGCAGCAGAGTCCTTAAATAATGCAGCAAAGTACTTAAATAATGCAGCAGAGGCCTTAAATACCGCAGCAGCATACTTAAATAATGCAGCAAAGTCCTTAAATAATGCAGCAGAGTCCTTAAATAATGCAACAAAGTCCTTAAATAATGCAGCAGAGTCCTTAAATAATGCAACAAACTCATTAAATAATGCAGCAAAGTACTTAAATAATGCAGCAAATTCCTTAAATAATGCAGCAGAATCCTTAAATAATGCAATAAAGTCCTTAAATAATGCAGCAGAGTCCTTAAATAATGCAAAAAATTCCTTAAATAATGCAGCAGAATCCTTAAATAATGCAACAAAGTCCTTAAATAATGCAGCAACGTCCTTAATAATGCAGCAGAGTCCTTAAATAATGCAGCAAATTCCTTAAATAATGCAGAGTCCTTAAATAATGCACTAAATTCCTTAAATAAAATGCAGCAACGCCCTTAATAATGCAGCTGAGTCCTTAAATAATTCAGCAAAGTCCTTAAATAATGCAGCAGAGTCCTTAAATACCGCAGCAGCGTCCTTAAATAATGCAAAAAAGTCCTTAAATAATGCAGCAGAACCCTTAAATAATGCAACAAAGTCCTTAAATAATGCAGCAGACTCCTTAAATAATGCAACAAACTCCTTAAATAATGCAGCAGAGTACTTAAATAATGCAGCAGAGTACTTAAATAATGCAGCAAATTCCTTAAATAATGCAGCAGAATCCTTAAATAATGCAATAAAATCCTTAAATAATGCAGCAACGTCCTTAATAATGCAGCAGAGTCCTTAAATAATACAGCAAAGTCCTTAAATAATGCAGCAGAGGACTTAAATACTGCAGCAGCGTCCTTAAATAATGCAGCAGAGTCCTTAAATAATGCAACAAAGTCCTTAAATAATGCAGCAGAATCCTTAAATAATGCAAAAAATTCCTTAAATAATGCAGAAGAGTACTTAAATAATGCAGAAAAGTCGTTAAATAATGCAGCAAAGTCCTTAAATAATGCAGCAGAGTCTTTAAACATTGCAGCACAGTCCTTAAATAATGCAACAAAGTCCTTAAATAATGCAGCAGAGTCCTTAAATAATGCAGCAAAGTCCTTAAATAATGCAGCAGAGTCCTTAAACAATGCAACACAGTCCTTAAATAATGCAGCAAAGTCCTTAAATAATGCAGCAGAGTCCTTAAATACAGCAGCAGCGTCCTTAAATAATTCAGCAAAGTCCTTAAATAATGCAGCAGAGTCCTTAAATAATGCAACAAAGTCCTTAAATAATGCAGCAGAGTCCTTAAATAATGCAACAAAGTCCATAAATAATGCAGCAGAGTCCTTAAATACTGCAGCAGAGTCCTTAAATAATGCAGCAAAGTCCTTAAATAATGCAGCAGAGTCCTTAAATTCCGCAGCAGAGTGATTAAATAATGCAACAAAGTCCTTAATAATGCAGCAGAGTCCTTAAATAATGCAGCAAATTCTTTAAATAATGCAGCAGAATCCTTAAATAATGCAATAAAGTCCTTATCTAATGCAGCAACATCCTTAATAATGCAGCAGAGTCCTTAAATAATGCAGCAAAGTACTTAAATAATGCAGCAGAGGCCTTAAATACCGCAGCAGCATACTTAAATAATGCAGCAAAGTCCTTAAATAATGCAGCAGAGTCCTTAAATAATGCAACAAAGTCCTTAAATAATGCAGCAGAGTCCTTAAATAATGCAACAAAGTCCTTAAATAATGCACCAGAGTACTTAAATAATGCAGCAAAGTCCTTAAATAATGCAGCAGAGTCCTTAAATAATGCAACAAAGTCCTTAAATAATGCAGCAGAGTCCTTAAATAATGCAACAAAGTCCTTAAATAATGCAGCAGAGTCCTTAAATAATGCAACAAAGTCCTTAAATAATGCAGCAGAGTCCTTAAATAATGCAGCAAAGTCCTTAAATAATGCAGCAGAGTCCTTAAACAATGCAGCACAGTCCTTAAATAATGCAACAAAGTCCTTAAATAATGCAGCAGAGTCCTTAAATAATGCAGCAAAGTTCTTAAATAATGCAGCAGAGTCCTTAAACAATGCAGCACAGTCCTTAAATAATGCAGCAAAGTCCTTAAATAATGCAGCAGAGTCCTTAAATAATGCAGCAAACTCATTAAATAATGCAGCAAAGTACTTAAATAATGCAGCAAATTCCTTAAATAATGCAGCAGAATCCTTAAATAATGCAGCAAAGTCCTTAAATAATGCAGCAGAGTCCTTAAATAATGCAACAAAGTCCTTAAATAATGCAGCAGAGTCCTTAAATAATGCAACAAAGTCCTTAAATAATGCACCAGAGTACTTAAATAATGCAGCAAAGTCCTTAAATAATGCAGCAGAGTCCTTAAATAATGCAACAAAGTCCTTAAATAATGCAGCAGAGTCCTTAAATAATGCAACAAAGTCCTTAAATAATGCAGCAGAGTCCTTAAATAATGCAACAAAGTCCTTAAATAATGCAGCAGAGTCCTTAAATAATGCAGCAAAGTCCTTAAATAATGCAGCAGAGTCCTTAAACAATGCAGCACAGTCCTTAAATAATGCAACAAAGTCCTTAAATAATGCAGCAGAGTCCTTAAATAATGCAGCAAAGTTCTTAAATAATGCAGCAGAGTCCTTAAACAATGCAGCACAGTCCTTAAATAATGCAGCGAAGTCCTTAAATAATGCAGCAGAGTCCTTAAATAATGCAGCAAACTCATTAAATAATGCAGCAAAGTACTTAAATAATGCAGCAAATTCCTTAAATAATGCAGCAGAATCCTTAAATAATGCAATAAAGTCCTTAAATAATGCAGCAGAGTCCTTAAATAATGCAATAAATTCCTTAAATAATGCAGCAGAATCCTTAAATAATGCAATAAAGTCATTAAATAATGCAGCAGAGTCCTTAAATACTGCAGCAGAGACCTTAAATAATGCAGCAAAATCCTTAAATAATGCAGCAGAGTCCTTATATAATGCAGCAGAGTCCTAAAATACCGCAGCGGAGTCCTTAAATAATGCAGCAGAGTCCTTAAATAATGCAGCAAATTCATTAAATAATGCAGCAGAATCCTTAAATAATGCAACAAAGTCCTTAAATAATGCAGCAGATTCCTTAAATTTCGCAGCAGCGTCCTTAAATAATGCATCAAAGTCCTTAAATAATGCAGCAGAGTCCTAAAATACCGCAGCAGAGTCCTTAAATAATGCAGCAAAGTCCTTAAATAATGCAGCAGAGTGCTTACATAATGCAGCAGAGTCCTTAAATTCCGCAGCAGAGTCATTAAATAATGCAGCAGAGTCCTTAAATAATGCAGCAAATTCATTAAATAATGCACAGAGTCATTAAATAATGCAACAAAGTCCTTAAATAATGCAGCAGAGTACTTAAATAATGCAACAAAGTCCTTAAATAATGCAGCAGATTCCTTAAATAAAGCAGCAGAGTGCTTAAATAATGCAGCAGAGTCCTTAAATACCGCAGCAGAGTCATTAAATAATACAGCAGAGTCCTTAAATAATGCAGCAAATTCCTTAAATAATGCAGAGTCCTTAAATAATGCACTAAATTCCTTAAATAAAATGCAGCAACGCCCTTAATAATGCAGCAGAGTCCTTAAATAATTCAGCAAAGTCCTTAAATAATGCAGCAGAGTCCTTAAATACCGCAGCAGCGTCCTTAAATAATGCAACAAAGTCCTTAAATAATGCAGCTGAACCCTTAAATAATGCAACAAAGTCCTTAAATAATGCAGCAGACTCCTTAAATAATGCAACAAACTCCTTAAATAATGCAGCAGAGTACTTAAATAATGCAGCAGAGTACTTAAATAATGCAGCAAATTCCTTAAATAATGCAGCAGAATCCTTAAATAATGCAATAAAATCCTTAAATAATGCAGCAACATCCTTAATAATGCAGCAGAGTCCTTAAATAATACAGCAAAGTTCTTAAATAATGCAGCAGAGGACTTAAATACTGCAGCAGCGTCCTTAAATAATGCAGCAGAGTCCTTAAATAATGCAACAAAGTCCTTAAATAATGCAGCAGAATCCTTAAATAATGCAAAAAATTCCTTAAATAATGCAGAAGAGTACTTAAATAATGCAGAAAAGTTGTTAAATAATGCAACAAAGTCCTTAATAATGCAGCAGAGTCCTTAAATAATGCAGCAAATTCTTTAAATAATGCAGCAAAATCCTTAAATAATGCAATAAAGTCATTAAATAATGCAGCAGAGTCCTTAAATACTGCAGCAGAGACCTTAAATAATGCAGCAAAATCCTTAAATAATGCAGCAGAGTCCTTATATAATGCAGCAGAGTCCTAAAATACCGCAGCGGAGTCCTTAAATAATGCAGCAGAGTCCTTAAATAATGCAGCAAATTCATTAAATAATGCAGCAGAATCCTTAAATAATGCAACAAAGTCCTTAAATAATGCAGCAGATTCCTTAAATTTCGCAGCAGCGTCCTTAAATAATGCATCAAAGTCCTTAAATAATGCAGCAGAGTCCTAAAATACCGCAGCAGAGTCCTTAAATAATGCAGCAAAGTCCTTAAATAATGCAGCAGAGTGCTTACATAATGCAGCAGAGTCCTTAAATTCCGCAGCAGAGTCATTAAATAATGCAGCAGAGTCCTTAAATAATGCAGCAAATTCATTAAATAATGCACAGAGTCATTAAATAATGCAACAAAGTCCTTAAATAATGCAGCAGAGTCCTTAAATAATGCAACAAAGTCCTTAAATAATGCAGCAGATTCCTTAAATAAAGCAGCAGAGTGCTTAAATAATGCAGCAGAGTCCTTAAATACCGCAGCAGAGTCATTAAATAATACAGCAGAGTCCTTAAATAATGCAGCAAATTCCTTAAATAATGCAGAGTCCTTAAATAATGCACTAAATTCCTTAAATAAAATGCAGCAACGCCCTTAATAATGCAGCAGAGTCCTTAAATAATTCAGCAAAGTCCTTAAATAATGCAGCAGAGTCCTTAAATACCGCAGCAGCGTCCTTAAAAAATGCAACAAAGTCCTTAAATAATGCAGCTGAACCCTTAAATAATGCAACAAAGTCCTTAAATAATGCAGCAGACTCCTTAAATAATGCAACAAACTCCTTAAATAATGCAGCAGAGTACTTAAATAATGCAGCAGAGTACTTAAATAATGCAGCAAATTCCTTAAATAATGCAGCAGAATCCTTAAATAATGCAATAAAATCCTTAAATAATGCAGCAACATCCTTAATAATGCAGCAGAGTCCTTAAATAATACAGCAAAGTTCTTAAATAATGCAGCAGAGGACTTAAATACTGCAGCAGCGTCCTTAAATAATGCAGCAGAGTCCTTAAATAATGCAACAAAGTCCTTAAATAATGCAGCAGAATCCTTAAATAATGCAAAAAATTCCTTAAATAATGCAGAAGAGTACTTAAATAATGCAGAAAAGTTGTTAAATAATGCAACAAAGTCCTTAATAATGCAGCAGAGTCCTTAAATAATGCAGCAAATTCTTTAAATAATGCAGCAAAATCCTTAAATAATGCAATAAAGTCCTTATCTAATGCAGCAACGTCCTTAATAATGCAGCAGAGTCCTTAAATAATGCAGCAAAGTACTTAAATAATGCAGCAGAGGCCTTAAATACCGCAGCAGCATACTTAAATAATGCAGCAAAGTCCTTAAATAATGCAGCAGAGTCCTTAAATAATGCAACAAAGTCCTTAAATAATGCAGCAGAGTCCTTAAATAATGCAACAAACTCATTAAATAATGCAGCAAAGTACTTAAATAATGCAGCAAATTCCTTAAATAATGCAGCAGAATCCTTAAATAATGCAATAAAGTCCTTAAATAATGCAGCAGAGTCCTTAAATAATGCAAAAAATTCCTTAAATAATGCAGCAGAATCCTTAAATAATGCAACAAAGTCCTTAAATAATGCAGCAACGTCCTTAATAATGCAGCAGAGTCCTTAAATAATGCAGCAAATTCCTTAAATAATGCAGAGTCCTTAAATAATGCACTAAATTCCTTAAATAAAATGCAGCAACGCCCTTAATAATGCAGCTGAGTCCTTAAATAATTCAGCAAAGTCCTTAAATAATGCAGCAGAGTCCTTAAATACCGCAGCAGCGTCCTTAAATAATGCAAAAAAGTCCTTAAATAATGCAGCAGAACCCTTAAATAATGCAACAAAGTCCTTAAATAATGCAGCAGACTCCTTAAATAATGCAACAAACTCCTTAAATAATGCAGCAGAGTACTTAAATAATGCAGCAAATTCCTTAAATAATGCAGCAGAATCCTTAAATAATGCAATAAAATCCTTAAATAATGCAGCAACGTCCTTAATAATGCAGCAGAGTCCTTAAATAATACAGCAAAGTCCTTAAATAATGCAGCAGAGGACTTAAATACTGCAGCAGCGTCCTTAAATAATGCAGCAGAGTCCTTAAATAATGCAACAAAGTCCTTAAATAATGCAGCAGAATCCTTAAATAATGCAAAAAATTCCTTAAATAATGCAGAAGAGTACTTAAATAATGCAGAAAAGTCGTTAAATAATGCAGCAAAGTCCTTAAATAATGCAGCAGAGTCCTTAAACATTGCAGCACAGTCCTTAATTAATGCAACAAAGTCCTTAAATAATGCAGCAGAGTCCTTAAATAATGCAGCAAAGTCCTTAAATAATGCAGCAGAGTCCTTAAACAATGCAACACAGTCCTTAAATAATGCAGCAAAGTCCTTAAATAATGCAGCAGAGTCCTTAAATACAGCAGCAGCGTCCTTAAATAATTCAGCAAAGTCCTTAAATAATGCAGCAGAGTCCTTAAATAATGCAACAAAGTCCTTAAATAATGCAGCAGAGTCCTTAAATAATGCAACAAAGTCCATAATTAATGCAGCAGAGTCCTTAAATACTGCAGCAGAGTCCTTAAATAATGCAGCAAAGTCCTTAAATAATGCAGCAGAGTCCTTAAATTCCGCAGCAGAGTGATTAAATAATGCAACAAAGTCCTTAATAATGCAGCAGAGTCCTTAAATAATGCAGCAAATTCTTTAAATAATGCAGCAGAATCCTTAAATAATGCAATAAAGTCCTTATCTAATGCAGCAACATCCTTAATAATGCAGCAGAGTCCTTAAATAATGCAGCAAAGTACTTAAATAATGCAGCAGAGGCCTTAAATACCGCAGCAGCATACTTAAATAATGCAGCAAAGTCCTTAAATAATGCAGCAGAGTCCTTAAATAATGCAACAAAGTCCTTAAATAATGCAGCAGAGTCCTTAAATAATGCAACAAAGTCCTTAAATAATGCACCAGAGTACTTAAATAATGCAGCAAAGTCCTTAAATAATGCAGCAGAGTCCTTAAATAATGCAACAAAGTCCTTAAATAATGCAGCAGAGTCCTTAAATAATGCAACAAAGTCCTTAAATAATGCAGCAGAGTCCTTAAATAATGCAACAAAGTCCTTAAATAATGCAGCAGAGTCCTTAAATAATGCAGCAAAGTCCTTAAATAATGCAGCAGAGTCCTTAAACAATGCAGCACAGTCCTTAAATAATGCAACAAAGTCCTTAAATAATGCAGCAGAGTCCTTAAATAATGCAGCAAAGTTCTTAAATAATGCAGCAGAGTCCTTAAACAATGCAGCACAGTCCTTAAATAATGCAGCAAAGTCCTTAAATAATGCAGCAGAGTCCTTAAATAATGCAGCAAACTCATTAAATAATGCAGCAAAGTACTTAAATAATGCAGCAAATTCCTTAAATAATGCAGCAGAATCCTTAAATAATGCAGCAAAGTCCTTAAATAATGCAGCAGAGTCCTTAAATAATGCAACAAAGTCCTTAAATAATGCAGCAGAGTCCTTAAATAATGCAGCAAAGTTCTTAAATAATGCAGCAGAGTCCTTAAACAATGCAGCACAGTCCTTAAATAATGCAGCAAAGTCCTTAAATAATGCAGCAGAGTCCTTAAATAATGCAGCAAACTCATTAAATAATGCAGCAAAGTACTTAAATAATGCAGCAAATTCCTTAAATAATGCAGCAGAATCCTTAAATAATGCAATAAAGTCCTTAAATAATGCAGCAGAGTCCTTAAATAATGCAATAAATTCCTTAAATAATGCAGCAGAATCCTTAAATAATGCAATAAAGTCATTAAATAATGCAGCAGAGTCCTTAAATACTGCAGCAGAGACCTTAAATAATGCAGCAAAATCCTTAAATAATGCAGCAGAGTCCTTATATAATGCAGCAGAGTCCTAAAATACCGCAGCAGAGTCCTTAAATAATGCAGCAGAGTCCTTAAATAATGCAGCAAATTCATTAAATAATGCAGCAGAGTCCTTAAATAATGCAACAAAGTCCTTAAATAATGCAGCAGATTCCTTAAATTTCGCAGCAGCGTCCTTAAATAATGCATCAAAGTCCTTAAATAATGCAGCAGAGTCCTAAAATACCGCAGCAGAGTCCTTAAATAATGCAGCAAAGTCCTTAAATAATGCAGCAGAGTGCTTACATAATGCAGCAGAGTCCTTAAATTCCGCAGCAGAGTCATTAAATAATGCAGCAGAGTCCTTAAATAATGCAGCAAATTCATTAAATAATGCACAGAGTCATTAAATAATGCAACAAAGTCCTTAAATAATGCAGCAGAGTCCTTAAATAATGCAACAAAGTCCTTAAATAATGCAGCAGATTCCTTAAATAAAGCAGCAGAGTGCTTAAATAATGCAGCAGAGTCCTTAAATACCGCAGCAGAGTCATTAAATAATACAGCAGAGTCCTTAAATAATGCAGCAAATTCCTTAAATAATGCAGAGTCCTTAAATAATGCACTAAATTCCTTAAATAAAATGCAGCAACGCCCTTAATAATGCAGCAGAGTCCTTAAATAATTCAGCAAAGTCCTTAAATAATGCAGCAGAGTCCTTAAATACCGCAGCAGCGTCCTTAAATAATGCAACAAAGTCCTTAAATAATGCAGCTGAACCCTTAAATAATGCAACAAAGTCCTTAAATAATGCAGCAGACTCGTTAAATAATGCAACAAACTCCTTAAATAATGCAGCAGAGTACTTAAATAATGCAGCAGAGTACTTAAATAATGCAGCAAATTCCTTAAATAATGCAGCAGAATCCTTAAATAATGCAATAAAATCCTTAAATAATGCAGCAACATCCTTAATAATGCAGCAGAGTCCTTAAATAATACAGCAAAGTTCTTAAATAATGCAGCAGAGGACTTAAATACTGCAACAGCGTCCTTAAATAATGCAGCAGAGTCCTTAAATAATGCAACAAAGTCCTTAAATAATGCAGCAGAATCCTTAAATAATGCAAAAAATTCCTTAAATAATGCAGAAGAGTACTTAAATAATGCAGAAAAGTTGTTAAATAATGCAACAAAGTCCTTAATAATGCAGCAGAGTCCTTAAATAATGCAGCAAATTCTTTAAATAATGCAGCAAAATCCTTAAATAATGCAATAAAGTCCTTATCTAATGCAGCAACGTCCTTAATAATGCAGCAGAGTCCTTAAATAATGCAGCAAAGTACTTAAATAATGCAGCAGAGGCCTTAAATACCGCAGCAGCATACTTAAATAATGCAGCAAAGTCCTTAAATAATGCAGCAGAGTCCTTAAATAATGCAACAAAGTCCTTAAATAATGCAGCAGAGTCCTTAAATAATGCAACAAACTCATTAAATAATGCAGCAAAGTACTTAAATAATGCAGCAAATTCCTTAAATAATGCAGCAGAATCCTTAAATAATGCAATAAAGTCCTTAAATAATGCAGCAGAGTCCTTAAATAATGCAAAAAATTCCTTAAATAATGCAGCAGAATCCTTAAATAATGCAACAAAGTCCTTAAATAATGCAGCAACGTCCTTAATAATGCAGCAGAGTCCTTAAATAATGCAGCAAATTCCTTAAATAATGCAGAGTCCTTAAATAATGCACTAAATTCCTTAAATAAAATGCAGCAACGCCCTTAATAATGCAGCTGAGTCCTTAAATAATTCAGCAAAGTCCTTAAATAATGCAGCAGAGTCCTTAAATACCGCAGCAGCGTCCTTAAATAATGCAAAAAAGTCCTTAAATAATGCAGCAGAACCCTTAAATAATGCAACAAAGTCCTTAAATAATGCAGCAGACTCCTTAAATAATGCAACAAACTCCTTAAATAATGCAGCAGAGTACTTAAATAATGCAGCAGAGTACTTAAATAATGCAGCAAATTCCTTAAATAATGCAGCAGAATCCTTAAATAATGCAATAAAATCCTTAAATAATGCAGCAACGTCCTTAATAATGCAGCAGAGTCCTTAAATAATACAGCAAAGTCCTTAAATAATGCAGCAGAGGACTTAAATACTGCAGCAGCGTCCTTAAATAATGCAGCAGAGTCCTTAAATAATGCAACAAAGTCCTTAAATAATGCAGCAGAATCCTTAAATAATGCAAAAAATTCCTTAAATAATGCAGAAGAGTACTTAAATAATGCAGAAAAGTCGTTAAATAATGCAGCAAAGTCCTTAAATAATGCAGCAGAGTCTTTAAACATTGCAGCACAGTCCTTAAATAATGCAACAAAGTCCTTAAATAATGCAGCAGAGTCCTTAAATAATGCAGCAAAGTCCTTAAATAATGCAGCAGAGTCCTTAAACAATGCAACACAGTCCTTAAATAATGCAGCAAAGTCCTTAAATAATGCAGCAGAGTCCTTAAATACAGCAGCAGCGTCCTTAAATAATTCAGCAAAGTCCTTAAATAATGCAGCAGAGTCCTTAAATAATGCAACAAAGTCCTTAAATAATGCAGCAGAGTCCTTAAATAATGCAACAAAGTCCATAAATAATGCAGCAGAGTCCTTAAATACTGCAGCAGAGTCCTTAAATAATGCAGCAAAGTCCTTAAATAATGCAGCAGAGTCCTTAAATTCCGCAGCAGAGTGATTAAATAATGCAACAAAGTCCTTAATAATGCAGCAGAGTCCTTAAATAATGCAGCAAATTCTTTAAATAATGCAGCAGAATCCTTAAATAATGCAATAAAGTCCTTATCTAATGCAGCAACATCCTTAATAATGCAGCAGAGTCCTTAAATAATGCAGCAAAGTACTTAAATAATGCAGCAGAGGCCTTAAATACCGCAGCAGCATACTTAAATAATGCAGCAAAGTCCTTAAATAATGCAGCAGAGTCCTTAAATAATGCAACAAAGTCCTTAAATAATGCAGCAGAGTCCTTAAATAATGCAACAAAGTCCTTAAATAATGCACCAGAGTACTTAAATAATGCAGCAAAGTCCTTAAATAATGCAGCAGAGTCCTTAAATAATGCAACAAAGTCCTTAAATAATGCAGCAGAGTCCTTAAATAATGCAACAAAGTCCTTAAATAATGCAGCAGAGTCCTTAAATAATGCAACAAAGTCCTTAAATAATGCAGCAGAGTCCTTAAATAATGCAGCAAAGTCCTTAAATAATGCAGCAGAGTCCTTAAACAATGCAGCACAGTCCTTAAATAATGCAACAAAGTCCTTAAATAATGCAGCAGAGTCCTTAAATAATGCAGCAAAGTTCTTAAATAATGCAGCAGAGTCCTTAAACAATGCAGCACAGTCCTTAAATAATGCAGCAAAGTCCTTAAATAATGCAGCAGAGTCCTTAAATAATGCAGCAAACTCATTAAATAATGCAGCAAAGTACTTAAATAATGCAGCAAATTCCTTAAATAATGCAGCAGAATCCTTAAATAATGCAGCAAAGTCCTTAAATAATGCAGCAGAGTCCTTAAATAATGCAACAAAGTCCTTAAATAATGCAGCAGAGTCCTTAAATAATGCAACAAAGTCCTTAAATAATGCACCAGAGTACTTAAATAATGCAGCAAAGTCCTTAAATAATGCAGCAGAGTCCTTAAATAATGCAACAAAGTCCTTAAATAATGCAGCAGAGTCCTTAAATAATGCAACAAAGTCCTTAAATAATGCAGCAGAGTCCTTAAATAATGCAACAAAGTCCTTAAATAATGCAGCAGAGTCCTTAAATAATGCAGCAAAGTCCTTAAATAATGCAGCAGAGTCCTTAAACAATGCAGCACAGTCCTTAAATAATGCAACAAAGTCCTTAAATAATGCAGCAGAGTCCTTAAATAATGCAGCAAAGTTCTTAAATAATGCAGCAGAGTCCTTAAACAATGCAGCACAGTCCTTAAATAATGCAGCGAAGTCCTTAAATAATGCAGCAGAGTCCTTAAATAATGCAGCAAACTCATTAAATAATGCAGCAAAGTACTTAAATAATGCAGCAAATTCCTTAAATAATGCAGCAGAATCCTTAAATAATGCAATAAAGTCCTTAAATAATGCAGCAGAGTCCTTAAATAATGCAATAAATTCCTTAAATAATGCAGCAGAATCCTTAAATAATGCAATAAAGTCATTAAATAATGCAGCAGAGTCCTTAAATACTGCAGCAGAGACCTTAAATAATGCAGCAAAATCCTTAAATAATGCAGCAGAGTCCTTATATAATGCAGCAGAGTCCTAAAATACCGCAGCGGAGTCCTTAAATAATGCAGCAGAGTCCTTAAATAATGCAGCAAATTCATTAAATAATGCAGCAGAATCCTTAAATAATGCAACAAAGTCCTTAAATAATGCAGCAGATTCCTTAAATTTCGCAGCAGCGTCCTTAAATAATGCATCAAAGTCCTTAAATAATGCAGCAGAGTCCTAAAATACCGCAGCAGAGTCCTTAAATAATGCAGCAAAGTCCTTAAATAATGCAGCAGAGTGCTTACATAATGCAGCAGAGTCCTTAAATTCCGCAGCAGAGTCATTAAATAATGCAGCAGAGTCCTTAAATAATGCAGCAAATTCATTAAATAATGCACAGAGTCATTAAATAATGCAACAAAGTCCTTAAATAATGCAGCAGAGTACTTAAATAATGCAACAAAGTCCTTAAATAATGCAGCAGATTCCTTAAATAAAGCAGCAGAGTGCTTAAATAATGCAGCAGAGTCCTTAAATACCGCAGCAGAGTCATTAAATAATACAGCAGAGTCCTTAAATAATGCAGCAAATTCCTTAAATAATGCAGAGTCCTTAAATAATGCACTAAATTCCTTAAATAAAATGCAGCAACGCCCTTAATAATGCAGCAGAGTCCTTAAATAATTCAGCAAAGTCCTTAAATAATGCAGCAGAGTCCTTAAATACCGCAGCAGCGTCCTTAAATAATGCAACAAAGTCCTTAAATAATGCAGCTGAACCCTTAAATAATGCAACAAAGTCCTTAAATAATGCAGCAGACTCCTTAAATAATGCAACAAACTCCTTAAATAATGCAGCAGAGTACTTAAATAATGCAGCAGAGTACTTAAATAATGCAGCAAATTCCTTAAATAATGCAGCAGAATCCTTAAATAATGCAATAAAATCCTTAAATAATGCAGCAACATCCTTAATAATGCAGCAGAGTCCTTAAATAATACAGCAAAGTTCTTAAATAATGCAGCAGAGGACTTAAATACTGCAGCAGCGTCCTTAAATAATGCAGCAGAGTCCTTAAATAATGCAACAAAGTCCTTAAATAATGCAGCAGAATCCTTAAATAATGCAAAAAATTCCTTAAATAATGCAGAAGAGTACTTAAATAATGCAGAAAAGTTGTTAAATAATGCAACAAAGTCCTTAATAATGCAGCAGAGTCCTTAAATAATGCAGCAAATTCTTTAAATAATGCAGCAAAATCCTTAAATAATGCAATAAAGTCATTAAATAATGCAGCAGAGTCCTTAAATACTGCAGCAGAGACCTTAAATAATGCAGCAAAATCCTTAAATAATGCAGCAGAGTCCTTATATAATGCAGCAGAGTCCTAAAATACCGCAGCGGAGTCCTTAAATAATGCAGCAGAGTCCTTAAATAATGCAGCAAATTCATTAAATAATGCAGCAGAATCCTTAAATAATGCAACAAAGTCCTTAAATAATGCAGCAGATTCCTTAAATTTCGCAGCAGCGTCCTTAAATAATGCATCAAAGTCCTTAAATAATGCAGCAGAGTCCTAAAATACCGCAGCAGAGTCCTTAAATAATGCAGCAAAGTCCTTAAATAATGCAGCAGAGTGCTTACATAATGCAGCAGAGTCCTTAAATTCCGCAGCAGAGTCATTAAATAATGCAGCAGAGTCCTTAAATAATGCAGCAAATTCATTAAATAATGCACAGAGTCATTAAATAATGCAACAAAGTCCTTAAATAATGCAGCAGAGTCCTTAAATAATGCAACAAAGTCCTTAAATAATGCAGCAGATTCCTTAAATAAAGCAGCAGAGTGCTTAAATAATGCAGCAGAGTCCTTAAATACCGCAGCAGAGTCATTAAATAATACAGCAGAGTCCTTAAATAATGCAGCAAATTCCTTAAATAATGCAGAGTCCTTAAATAATGCACTAAATTCCTTAAATAAAATGCAGCAACGCCCTTAATAATGCAGCAGAGTCCTTAAATAATTCAGCAAAGTCCTTAAATAATGCAGCAGAGTCCTTAAATACCGCAGCAGCGTCCTTAAAAAATGCAACAAAGTCCTTAAATAATGCAGCTGAACCCTTAAATAATGCAACAAAGTCCTTAAATAATGCAGCAGACTCCTTAAATAATGCAACAAACTCCTTAAATAATGCAGCAGAGTACTTAAATAATGCAGCAGAGTACTTAAATAATGCAGCAAATTCCTTAAATAATGCAGCAGAATCCTTAAATAATGCAATAAAATCCTTAAATAATGCAGCAACATCCTTAATAATGCAGCAGAGTCCTTAAATAATACAGCAAAGTTCTTAAATAATGCAGCAGAGGACTTAAATACTGCAGCAGCGTCCTTAAATAATGCAGCAGAGTCCTTAAATAATGCAACAAAGTCCTTAAATAATGCAGCAGAATCCTTAAATAATGCAAAAAATTCCTTAAATAATGCAGAAGAGTACTTAAATAATGCAGAAAAGTTGTTAAATAATGCAACAAAGTCCTTAATAATGCAGCAGAGTCCTTAAATAATGCAGCAAATTCTTTAAATAATGCAGCAAAATCCTTAAATAATGCAATAAAGTCCTTATCTAATGCAGCAACGTCCTTAATAATGCAGCAGAGTCCTTAAATAATGCAGCAAAGTACTTAAATAATGCAGCAGAGGCCTTAAATACCGCAGCAGCATACTTAAATAATGCAGCAAAGTCCTTAAATAATGCAGCAGAGTCCTTAAATAATGCAACAAAGTCCTTAAATAATGCAGCAGAGTCCTTAAATAATGCAACAAACTCATTAAATAATGCAGCAAAGTACTTAAATAATGCAGCAAATTCCTTAAATAATGCAGCAGAATCCTTAAATAATGCAATAAAGTCCTTAAATAATGCAGCAGAGTCCTTAAATAATGCAAAAAATTCCTTAAATAATGCAGCAGAATCCTTAAATAATGCAACAAAGTCCTTAAATAATGCAGCAACGTCCTTAATAATGCAGCAGAGTCCTTAAATAATGCAGCAAATTCCTTAAATAATGCAGAGTCCTTAAATAATGCACTAAATTCCTTAAATAAAATGCAGCAACGCCCTTAATAATGCAGCTGAGTCCTTAAATAATTCAGCAAAGTCCTTAAATAATGCAGCAGAGTCCTTAAATACCGCAGCAGCGTCCTTAAATAATGCAAAAAAGTCCTTAAATAATGCAGCAGAACCCTTAAATAATGCAACAAAGTCCTTAAATAATGCAGCAGACTCCTTAAATAATGCAACAAACTCCTTAAATAATGCAGCAGAGTACTTAAATAATGCAGCAAATTCCTTAAATAATGCAGCAGAATCCTTAAATAATGCAATAAAATCCTTAAATAATGCAGCAACGTCCTTAATAATGCAGCAGAGTCCTTAAATAATACAGCAAAGTCCTTAAATAATGCAGCAGAGGACTTAAATACTGCAGCAGCGTCCTTAAATAATGCAGCAGAGTCCTTAAATAATGCAACAAAGTCCTTAAATAATGCAGCAGAATCCTTAAATAATGCAAAAAATTCCTTAAATAATGCAGAAGAGTACTTAAATAATGCAGAAAAGTCGTTAAATAATGCAGCAAAGTCCTTAAATAATGCAGCAGAGTCCTTAAACATTGCAGCACAGTCCTTAATTAATGCAACAAAGTCCTTAAATAATGCAGCAGAGTCCTTAAATAATGCAGCAAAGTCCTTAAATAATGCAGCAGAGTCCTTAAACAATGCAACACAGTCCTTAAATAATGCAGCAAAGTCCTTAAATAATGCAGCAGAGTCCTTAAATACAGCAGCAGCGTCCTTAAATAATTCAGCAAAGTCCTTAAATAATGCAGCAGAGTCCTTAAATAATGCAACAAAGTCCTTAAATAATGCAGCAGAGTCCTTAAATAATGCAACAAAGTCCATAATTAATGCAGCAGAGTCCTTAAATACTGCAGCAGAGTCCTTAAATAATGCAGCAAAGTCCTTAAATAATGCAGCAGAGTCCTTAAATTCCGCAGCAGAGTGATTAAATAATGCAACAAAGTCCTTAATAATGCAGCAGAGTCCTTAAATAATGCAGCAAATTCTTTAAATAATGCAGCAGAATCCTTAAATAATGCAATAAAGTCCTTATCTAATGCAGCAACATCCTTAATAATGCAGCAGAGTCCTTAAATAATGCAGCAAAGTACTTAAATAATGCAGCAGAGGCCTTAAATACCGCAGCAGCATACTTAAATAATGCAGCAAAGTCCTTAAATAATGCAGCAGAGTCCTTAAATAATGCAACAAAGTCCTTAAATAATGCAGCAGAGTCCTTAAATAATGCAACAAAGTCCTTAAATAATGCACCAGAGTACTTAAATAATGCAGCAAAGTCCTTAAATAATGCAGCAGAGTCCTTAAATAATGCAACAAAGTCCTTAAATAATGCAGCAGAGTCCTTAAATAATGCAACAAAGTCCTTAAATAATGCAGCAGAGTCCTTAAATAATGCAACAAAGTCCTTAAATAATGCAGCAGAGTCCTTAAATAATGCAGCAAAGTCCTTAAATAATGCAGCAGAGTCCTTAAACAATGCAGCACAGTCCTTAAATAATGCAACAAAGTCCTTAAATAATGCAGCAGAGTCCTTAAATAATGCAGCAAAGTTCTTAAATAATGCAGCAGAGTCCTTAAACAATGCAGCACAGTCCTTAAATAATGCAGCAAAGTCCTTAAATAATGCAGCAGAGTCCTTAAATAATGCAGCAAACTCATTAAATAATGCAGCAAAGTACTTAAATAATGCAGCAAATTCCTTAAATAATGCAGCAGAATCCTTAAATAATGCAGCAAAGTCCTTAAATAATGCAGCAGAGTCCTTAAATAATGCAACAAAGTCCTTAAATAATGCAGCAGAGTCCTTAAATAATGCAGCAAAGTTCTTAAATAATGCAGCAGAGTCCTTAAACAATGCAGCACAGTCCTTAAATAATGCAGCAAAGTCCTTAAATAATGCAGCAGAGTCCTTAAATAATGCAGCAAACTCATTAAATAATGCAGCAAAGTACTTAAATAATGCAGCAAATTCCTTAAATAATGCAGCAGAATCCTTAAATAATGCAATAAAGTCCTTAAATAATGCAGCAGAGTCCTTAAATAATGCAATAAATTCCTTAAATAATGCAGCAGAATCCTTAAATAATGCAATAAAGTCATTAAATAATGCAGCAGAGTCCTTAAATACTGCAGCAGAGACCTTAAATAATGCAGCAAAATCCTTAAATAATGCAGCAGAGTCCTTATATAATGCAGCAGAGTCCTAAAATACCGCAGCAGAGTCCTTAAATAATGCAGCAGAGTCCTTAAATAATGCAGCAAATTCATTAAATAATGCAGCAGAGTCCTTAAATAATGCAACAAAGTCCTTAAATAATGCAGCAGATTCCTTAAATTTCGCAGCAGCGTCCTTAAATAATGCATCAAAGTCCTTAAATAATGCAGCAGAGTCCTAAAATACCGCAGCAGAGTCCTTAAATAATGCAGCAAAGTCCTTAAATAATGCAGCAGAGTGCTTACATAATGCAGCAGAGTCCTTAAATTCCGCAGCAGAGTCATTAAATAATGC
This sequence comes from Phyllobates terribilis, assembly GCF_046119375.1. Taxonomy (NCBI): domain Eukaryota; kingdom Metazoa; phylum Chordata; class Amphibia; order Anura; family Dendrobatidae; genus Phyllobates; species Phyllobates terribilis. The sequence goes on along the minus strand of NW_027363114.1, from coordinate 1,907,942 downwards.
AGCAGAGTCCTTAAATAATGCAGCAAATTCATTAAATAATGCACAGAGTCATTAAATAATGCAACAAAGTCCTTAAATAATGCAGCAGAGTCCTTAAATAATGCAACAAAGTCCTTAAATAATGCAGCAGATTCCTTAAATAAAGCAGCAGAGTGCTTAAATAATGCAGCAGAGTCCTTAAATACCGCAGCAGAGTCATTAAATAATACAGCAGAGTCCTTAAATAATGCAGCAAATTCCTAAAATAATGCAGAGTCCTTAAATAATGCACTAAATTCCTTAAATAAAATGCAGCAACGCCCTTAATAATGCAGCAGAGTCCTTAAATAATTCAGCAAAGTCCTTAAATAATGCAGCAGAGTCCTTAAATACCGCAGCAGCGTCCTTAAATAATGCAACAAAGTCCTTAAATAATGCAGCTGAACCCTTAAATAATGCAACAAAGTCCTTAAATAATGCAGCAGACTCCTTAAATAATGCAACAAACTCCTTAAATAATGCAGCAGAGTACTTAAATAATGCAGCAGAGTACTTAAATAATGCAGCAAATTCCTTAAATAATGCAGCAGAATCCTTAAATAATGCAATAAAATCCTTAAATAATGCAGCAACATCCTTAATAATGCAGCAGAGTCCTTAAATAATACAGCAAAGTTCTTAAATAATGCAGCAGAGGACTTAAATACTGCAGCAGCGTCCTTAAATAATGCAGCAGAGTCCTTAAATAATGCAACAAAGTCCTTAAATAATGCAGCAGAATCCTTAAATAATGCAAAAAATTCCTTAAATAATGCAGAAGAGTACTTAAATAGTGCAGAAAAGTTGTTAAATAATGCAACAAAGTCCTTAATAATGCAGCAGAGTCCTTAAATAATGCAGCAAATTCTTTAAATAATGCAGCAAAATCCTTAAATAATGCAATAAAGTCCTTATCTAATGCAGCAACGTCCTTAATAATGCAGCAGAGTCCTTAAATAATGCAGCAAAGTACTTAAATAATGCAGCAGAGGCCTTAAATACCGCAGCAGCATACTTAAATAATGCAGCAAAGTCCTTAAATAATGCAGCAGAGTCCTTAAATAATGCAACAAAGTCCTTAAATAATGCAGCAGAGTCCTTAAATAATGCAACAAACTCATTAAATAATGCAGCAAAGTACTTAAATAATGCAGCAAATTCCTTAAATAATGCAGCAGAATCCTTAAATAATGCAATAAAGTCCTTAAATAATGCAGCAGAGTCCTTAAATAATGCAAAAAAATCCTTAAATAATGCAGCAGAATCCTTAAATAATGCAGCAACGTCCTTAATAATGCAGCAGAGTCCTTAAATAATGCAGCAAATTCCTTAAATAATGCAGAGTCCTTAAATAATGCACTAAATTCCTTAAATAAAATGCAGCAACGCCCTTAATAATGCAGCTGAGTCCTTAAATAATTCAGCAAAGTCCTTAAATAATGCAGCAGAGTCCTTAAATACCGCAGCAGCGTCCTTAAATAATGCAAAAAAGTCCTTAAATAATGCAGCAGAACCCTTAAATAATGCAACAAAGTCCTTAAATAATGCAGCAGACTCCTTAAATAATGCAACAAACTCCTTAAATAATGCAGCAGAGTACTTAAATAATGCAGCAGAGTACTTAAATAATGCAGCAAATTCCTTAAATAATGCAGCAGAATCCTTAAATAATGCAATAAAATCCTTAAATAATGCAGCAACGTCCTTAATAATGCAGCAGAGTCCTTAAATAATACAGCAAAGTCCTTAAATAATGCAGCAGAGGACTTAAATACTGCAGCAGCGTCCTTAAATAATGCAGCAGAGTCCTTAAATAATGCAACAAAGTCCTTAAATAATGCAGCAGAATCCTTAAATAATGCAAAAAATTCCTTAAATAATGCAGAAGAGTACTTAAATAATGCAGAAAAGTCGTTAAATAATGCAGCAAAGTCCTTAAATAATGCAGCAGAGTCCTTAAACATTGCAGCACAGTCCTTAATTAATGCAACAAAGTCCTTAAATAATGCAGCAGAGTCCTTAAATAATGCAGCAAAGTCCTTAAATAATGCAGCAGAGTCCTTAAACAATGCAACACAGTCCTTAAATAATGCAGCAAAGTCCTTAAATAATGCAGCAGAGTCCTTAAATAATGCAGCAAATTCCTTAAATAATGCAGAGTCCTTAAATAATGCACTAAATTCCTTAAATAAAATGCAGCAACGCCCTTAATAATGCAGCAGAGTCCTTAAATAATTCAGCAAAGTCCTTAAATAATGCAGCAGAGTCCTTAAATACCGCAGCAGCGTCCTTAAATAATGCAACAAAGTCCTTAAATAATGCAGCTGAACCCTTAAATAATGCAACAAAGTCCTTAAATAATGCAGCAGACTCGTTAAATAATGCAACAAACTCCTTAAATAATGCAGCAGAGTACTTAAATAATGCAGCAGAGTACTTAAATAATGCAGCAAATTCCTTAAATAATGCAGCAGAATCCTTAAATAATGCAATAAAATCCTTAAATAATGCAGCAACATCCTTAATAATGCAGCAGAGTCCTTAAATAATACAGCAAAGTTCTTAAATAATGCAGCAGAGGACTTAAATACTGCAACAGCGTCCTTAAATAATGCAGCAGAGTCCTTAAATAATGCAACAAAGTCCTTAAATAATGCAGCAGAATCCTTAAATAATGCAAAAAATTCCTTAAATAATGCAGAAGAGTACTTAAATAATGCAGAAAAGTTGTTAAATAATGCAACAAAGTCCTTAATAATGCAGCAGAGTCCTTAAATAATGCAGCAAATTCTTTAAATAATGCAGCAAAATCCTTAAATAATGCAATAAAGTCCTTATCTAATGCAGCAACGTCCTTAATAATGCAGCAGAGTCCTTAAATAATGCAGCAAAGTACTTAAATAATGCAGCAGAGGCCTTAAATACCGCAGCAGCATACTTAAATAATGCAGCAAAGTCCTTAAATAATGCAGCAGAGTCCTTAAATAATGCAACAAAGTCCTTAAATAATGCAGCAGAGTCCTTAAATAATGCAACAAACTCATTAAATAATGCAGCAAAGTACTTAAATAATGCAGCAAATTCCTTAAATAATGCAGCAGAATCCTTAAATAATGCAATAAAGTCCTTAAATAATGCAGCAGAGTCCTTAAATAATGCAAAAAATTCCTTAAATAATGCAGCAGAATCCTTAAATAATGCAACAAAGTCCTTAAATAATGCAGCAACGTCCTTAATAATGCAGCAGAGTCCTTAAATAATGCAGCAAATTCCTTAAATAATGCAGAGTCCTTAAATAATGCACTAAATTCCTTAAATAAAATGCAGCAACGCCCTTAATAATGCAGCTGAGTCCTTAAATAATTCAGCAAAGTCCTTAAATAATGCAGCAGAGTCCTTAAATACCGCAGCAGCGTCCTTAAATAATGCAAAAAAGTCCTTAAATAATGCAGCAGAACCCTTAAATAATGCAACAAAGTCCTTAAATAATGCAGCAGACTCCTTAAATAATGCAACAAACTCCTTAAATAATGCAGCAGAGTACTTAAATAATGCAGCAGAGTACTTAAATAATGCAGCAAATTCCTTAAATAATGCAGCAGAATCCTTAAATAATGCAATAAAATCCTTAAATAATGCAGCAACGTCCTTAATAATGCAGCAGAGTCCTTAAATAATACAGCAAAGTCCTTAAATAATGCAGCAGAGGACTTAAATACTGCAGCAGCGTCCTTAAATAATGCAGCAGAGTCCTTAAATAATGCAACAAAGTCCTTAAATAATGCAGCAGAATCCTTAAATAATGCAAAAAATTCCTTAAATAATGCAGAAGAGTACTTAAATAATGCAGAAAAGTCGTTAAATAATGCAGCAAAGTCCTTAAATAATGCAGCAGAGTCTTTAAACATTGCAGCACAGTCCTTAAATAATGCAACAAAGTCCTTAAATAATGCAGCAGAGTCCTTAAATAATGCAGCAAAGTCCTTAAATAATGCAGCAGAGTCCTTAAACAATGCAACACAGTCCTTAAATAATGCAGCAAAGTCCTTAAATAATGCAGCAGAGTCCTTAAATACAGCAGCAGCGTCCTTAAATAATTCAGCAAAGTCCTTAAATAATGCAGCAGAGTCCTTAAATAATGCAACAAAGTCCTTAAATAATGCAGCAGAGTCCTTAAATAATGCAACAAAGTCCATAAATAATGCAGCAGAGTCCTTAAATACTGCAGCAGAGTCCTTAAATAATGCAGCAAAGTCCTTAAATAATGCAGCAGAGTCCTTAAATTCCGCAGCAGAGTGATTAAATAATGCAACAAAGTCCTTAATAATGCAGCAGAGTCCTTAAATAATGCAGCAAATTCTTTAAATAATGCAGCAGAATCCTTAAATAATGCAATAAAGTCCTTATCTAATGCAGCAACATCCTTAATAATGCAGCAGAGTCCTTAAATAATGCAGCAAAGTACTTAAATAATGCAGCAGAGGCCTTAAATACCGCAGCAGCATACTTAAATAATGCAGCAAAGTCCTTAAATAATGCAGCAGAGTCCTTAAATAATGCAACAAAGTCCTTAAATAATGCAGCAGAGTCCTTAAATAATGCAACAAAGTCCTTAAATAATGCACCAGAGTACTTAAATAATGCAGCAAAGTCCTTAAATAATGCAGCAGAGTCCTTAAATAATGCAACAAAGTCCTTAAATAATGCAGCAGAGTCCTTAAATAATGCAACAAAGTCCTTAAATAATGCAGCAGAGTCCTTAAATAATGCAACAAAGTCCTTAAATAATGCAGCAGAGTCCTTAAATAATGCAGCAAAGTCCTTAAATAATGCAGCAGAGTCCTTAAACAATGCAGCACAGTCCTTAAATAATGCAACAAAGTCCTTAAATAATGCAGCAGAGTCCTTAAATAATGCAGCAAAGTTCTTAAATAATGCAGCAGAGTCCTTAAACAATGCAGCACAGTCCTTAAATAATGCAGCAAAGTCCTTAAATAATGCAGCAGAGTCCTTAAATAATGCAGCAAACTCATTAAATAATGCAGCAAAGTACTTAAATAATGCAGCAAATTCCTTAAATAATGCAGCAGAATCCTTAAATAATGCAGCAAAGTCCTTAAATAATGCAGCAGAGTCCTTAAATAATGCAACAAAGTCCTTAAATAATGCAGCAGAGTCCTTAAATAATGCAACAAAGTCCTTAAATAATGCACCAGAGTACTTAAATAATGCAGCAAAGTCCTTAAATAATGCAGCAGAGTCCTTAAATAATGCAACAAAGTCCTTAAATAATGCAGCAGAGTCCTTAAATAATGCAACAAAGTCCTTAAATAATGCAGCAGAGTCCTTAAATAATGCAACAAAGTCCTTAAATAATGCAGCAGAGTCCTTAAATAATGCAGCAAACTCATTAAATAATGCAGCAAAGTACTTAAATAATGCAGCAAATTCCTTAAATAATGCAGCAGAATCCTTAAATAATGCAATAAAGTCCTTAAATAATGCAGCAGAGTCCTTAAATAATGCAATAAATTCCTTAAATAATGCAGCAGAATCCTTAAATAATGCAACAAAGTCATTAAATAATGCAGCAGAGTCCTTAAATACTGCAGCAGAGACCTTAAATAATGCAGCAAAATCCTTAAATAATGCAGCAGAGTCCTTATATAATGCAGCAGAGTCCTAAAATACCGCAGCGGAGTCCTTAAATAATGCAGCAGAGTCCTTAAATAATGCAGCAAATTCATTAAATAATGCAGCAGAGTCCTTAAATAATGCAACAAAGTCCTTAAATAATGCAGCAGATTCCTTAAATTTCGCAGCAGCGTCCTTAAATAATGCATCAAAGTCCTTAAATAATGCAGCAGAGTCCTAAAATACCGCAGCAGAGTCCTTAAATAATGCAGCAAAGTCCTTAAATAATGCAGCAGAGTGCTTACATAATGCAGCAGAGTCCTTAAATTCCGCAGCAGAGTCATTAAATAATGCAGCAGAGTCCTTAAATAATGCAGCAAATTCATTAAATAATGCACAGAGTCATTAAATAATGCAACAAAGTCCTTAAATAATGCAGCAGAGTCCTTAAATAATGCAACAAAGTCCTTAAATAATGCAGCAGATTCCTTAAATAAAGCAGCAGAGTGCTTAAATAATGCAGCAGAGTCCTTAAATACCGCAGCAGAGTCATTAAATAATACAGCAGAGTCCTTAAATAATGCAGCAAATTCCTTAAATAATGCAGAGTCCTTAAATAATGCACTAAATTCCTTAAATAAAATGCAGCAACGCCCTTAATAATGCAGCAGAGTCCTTAAATAATTCAGCAAAGTCCTTAAATAATGCAGCAGAGTCCTTAAATACCGCAGCAGCGTCCTTAAATAATGCAACAAAGTCCTTAAATAATGCAGCTGAACCCTTAAATAATGCAACAAAGTCCTTAAATAATGCAGCAGACTCGTTAAATAATGCAACAAACTCCTTAAATAATGCAGCAGAGTACTTAAATAATGCAGCAGAGTACTTAAATAATGCAGCAAATTCCTTAAATAATGCAGCAGAATCCTTAAATAATGCAATAAAATCCTTAAATAATGCAGCAACATCCTTAATAATGCAGCAGAGTCCTTAAATAATACAGCAAAGTTCTTAAATAATGCAGCAGAGGACTTAAATACTGCAACAGCGTCCTTAAATAATGCAGCAGAGTCCTTAAATAATGCAACAAAGTCCTTAAATAATGCAGCAGAATCCTTAAATAATGCAAAAAATTCCTTAAATAATGCAGAAGAGTACTTAAATAATGCAGAAAAGTTGTTAAATAATGCAACAAAGTCCTTAATAATGCAGCAGAGTCCTTAAATAATGCAGCAAATTCTTTAAATAATGCAGCAAAATCCTTAAATAATGCAATAAAGTCCTTATCTAATGCAGCAACGTCCTTAATAATGCAGCAGAGTCCTTAAATAATGCAGCAAAGTACTTAAATAATGCAGCAGAGGCCTTAAATACCGCAGCAGCATACTTAAATAATGCAGCAAAGTCCTTAAATAATGCAGCAGAGTCCTTAAATAATGCAACAAACTCATTAAATAATGCAGCAAAGTACTTAAATAATGCAGCAAATTCCTTAAATAATGCAGCAGAATCCTTAAATAATGCAATAAAGTCCTTAAATAATGCAGCAGAGTCCTTAAATAATGCAAAAAATTCCTTAAATAATGCAGCAGAATCCTTAAATAATGCAACAAAGTCCTTAAATAATGCAGCAACGTCCTTAATAATGCAGCAGAGTCCTTAAATAATGCAGCAAATTCCTTAAATAATGCAGAGTCCTTAAATAATGCACTAAATTCCTTAAATAAAATGCAGCAACGCCCTTAATAATGCAGCTGAGTCCTTAAATAATTCAGCAAAGTCCTTAAATAATGCAGCAGAGTCCTTAAATACCGCAGCAGCGTCCTTAAATAATGCAAAAAAGTCCTTAAATAATGCAGCAGAACCCTTAAATAATGCAACAAAGTCCTTAAATAATGCAGCAGACTCCTTAAATAATGCAACAAACTCCTTAAATAATGCAGCAGAGTACTTAAATAATGCAGCAGAGTACTTAAATAATGCAGCAAATTCCTTAAATAATGCAGCAGAATCCTTAAATAATGCAATAAAATCCTTAAATAATGCAGCAACGTCCTTAATAATGCAGCAGAGTCCTTAAATAATACAGCAAAGTCCTTAAATAATGCAGCAGAGGACTTAAATACTGCAGCAGCGTCCTTAAATAATGCAGCAGAGTCCTTAAATAATGCAACAAAGTCCTTAAATAATGCAGCAGAATCCTTAAATAATGCAAAAAATTCCTTAAATAATGCAGAAGAGTACTTAAATAATGCAGAAAAGTCGTTAAATAATGCAGCAAAGTCCTTAAATAATGCAGCAGAGTCTTTAAACATTGCAGCACAGTCCTTAAATAATGCAACAAAGTCCTTAAATAATGCAGCAGAGTCCTTAAATAATGCAGCAAAGTCCTTAAATAATGCAGCAGAGTCCTTAAACAATGCAACACAGTCCTTAAATAATGCAGCAAAGTCCTTAAATAATGCAGCAGAGTCCTTAAATACAGCAGCAGCGTCCTTAAATAATTCAGCAAAGTCCTTAAATAATGCAGCAGAGTCCTTAAATAATGCAACAAAGTCCTTAAATAATGCAGCAGAGTCCTTAAATAATGCAACAAAGTCCATAAATAATGCAGCAGAGTCCTTAAATACTGCAGCAGAGTCCTTAAATAATGCAGCAAAGTCCTTAAATAATGCAGCAGAGTCCTTAAATTCCGCAGCAGAGTGATTAAATAATGCAACAAAGTCCTTAATAATGCAGCAGAGTCCTTAAATAATGCAGCAAATTCTTTAAATAATGCAGCAGAATCCTTAAATAATGCAATAAAGTCCTTATCTAATGCAGCAACATCCTTAATAATGCAGCAGAGTCCTTAAATAATGCAGCAAAGTACTTAAATAATGCAGCAGAGGCCTTAAATACCGCAGCAGCATACTTAAATAATGCAGCAAAGTCCTTAAATAATGCAGCAGAGTCCTTAAATAATGCAACAAAGTCCTTAAATAATGCAGCAGAGTCCTTAAATAATGCAACAAAGTCCTTAAATAATGCACCAGAGTACTTAAATAATGCAGCAAAGTCCTTAAATAATGCAGCAGAGTCCTTAAATAATGCAACAAAGTCCTTAAATAATGCAGCAGAGTCCTTAAATAATGCAACAAAGTCCTTAAATAATGCAGCAGAGTCCTTAAATAATGCAACAAAGTCCTTAAATAATGCAGCAGAGTCCTTAAATAATGCAGCAAAGTCCTTAAATAATGCAGCAGAGTCCTTAAACAATGCAGCACAGTCCTTAAATAATGCAACAAAGTCCTTAAATAATGCAGCAGAGTCCTTAAATAATGCAGCAAAGTTCTTAAATAATGCAGCAGAGTCCTTAAACAATGCAGCACAGTCCTTAAATAATGCAGCAAAGTCCTTAAATAATGCAGCAGAGTCCTTAAATAATGCAGCAAACTCATTAAATAATGCAGCAAAGTACTTAAATAATGCAGCAAATTCCTTAAATAATGCAGCAGAATCCTTAAATAATGCAGCAAAGTCCTTAAATAATGCAGCAGAGTCCTTAAATAATGCAACAAAGTCCTTAAATAATGCAGCAGAGTCCTTAAATAATGCAACAAAGTCCTTAAATAATGCACCAGAGTACTTAAATAATGCAGCAAAGTCCTTAAATAATGCAGCAGAGTCCTTAAATAATGCAACAAAGTCCTTAAATAATGCAGCAGAGTCCTTAAATAATGCAACAAAGTCCTTAAATAATGCAGCAGAGTCCTTAAATAATGCAACAAAGTCCTTAAATAATGCAGCAGAGTCCTTAAATAATGCAGCAAAGTCCTTAAATAATGCAGCAGAGTCCTTAAACAATGCAGCACAGTCCTTAAATAATGCAACAAAGTCCTTAAATAATGCAGCAGAGTCCTTAAATAATGCAGCAAAGTTCTTAAATAATGCAGCAGAGTCCTTAAACAATGCAGCACAGTCCTTAAATAATGCAGCGAAGTCCTTAAATAATGCAGCAGAGTCCTTAAATAATGCAGCAAACTCATTAAATAATGCAGCAAAGTACTTAAATAATGCAGCAAATTCCTTAAATAATGCAGCAGAATCCTTAAATAATGCAATAAAGTCCTTAAATAATGCAGCAGAGTCCTTAAATAATGCAATAAATTCCTTAAATAATGCAGCAGAATCCTTAAATAATGCAATAAAGTCATTAAATAATGCAGCAGAGTCCTTAAATACTGCAGCAGAGACCTTAAATAATGCAGCAAAATCCTTAAATAATGCAGCAGAGTCCTTATATAATGCAGCAGAGTCCTAAAATACCGCAGCGGAGTCCTTAAATAATGCAGCAGAGTCCTTAAATAATGCAGCAAATTCATTAAATAATGCAGCAGAATCCTTAAATAATGCAACAAAGTCCTTAAATAATGCAGCAGATTCCTTAAATTTCGCAGCAGCGTCCTTAAATAATGCATCAAAGTCCTTAAATAATGCAGCAGAGTCCTAAAATACCGCAGCAGAGTCCTTAAATAATGCAGCAAAGTCCTTAAATAATGCAGCAGAGTGCTTACATAATGCAGCAGAGTCCTTAAATTCCGCAGCAGAGTCATTAAATAATGCAGCAGAGTCCTTAAATAATGCAGCAAATTCATTAAATAATGCACAGAGTCATTAAATAATGCAACAAAGTCCTTAAATAATGCAGCAGAGTACTTAAATAATGCAACAAAGTCCTTAAATAATGCAGCAGATTCCTTAAATAAAGCAGCAGAGTGCTTAAATAATGCAGCAGAGTCCTTAAATACCGCAGCAGAGTCATTAAATAATACAGCAGAGTCCTTAAATAATGCAGCAAATTCCTTAAATAATGCAGAGTCCTTAAATAATGCACTAAATTCCTTAAATAAAATGCAGCAACGCCCTTAATAATGCAGCAGAGTCCTTAAATAATTCAGCAAAGTCCTTAAATAATGCAGCAGAGTCCTTAAATACCGCAGCAGCGTCCTTAAATAATGCAACAAAGTCCTTAAATAATGCAGCTGAACCCTTAAATAATGCAACAAAGTCCTTAAATAATGCAGCAGACTCCTTAAATAATGCAACAAACTCCTTAAATAATGCAGCAGAGTACTTAAATAATGCAGCAGAGTACTTAAATAATGCAGCAAATTCCTTAAATAATGCAGCAGAATCCTTAAATAATGCAATAAAATCCTTAAATAATGCAGCAACATCCTTAATAATGCAGCAGAGTCCTTAAATAATACAGCAAAGTTCTTAAATAATGCAGCAGAGGACTTAAATACTGCAGCAGCGTCCTTAAATAATGCAGCAGAGTCCTTAAATAATGCAACAAAGTCCTTAAATAATGCAGCAGAATCCTTAAATAATGCAAAAAATTCCTTAAATAATGCAGAAGAGTACTTAAATAATGCAGAAAAGTTGTTAAATAATGCAACAAAGTCCTTAATAATGCAGCAGAGTCCTTAAATAATGCAGCAAATTCTTTAAATAATGCAGCAAAATCCTTAAATAATGCAATAAAGTCATTAAATAATGCAGCAGAGTCCTTAAATACTGCAGCAGAGACCTTAAATAATGCAGCAAAATCCTTAAATAATGCAGCAGAGTCCTTATATAATGCAGCAGAGTCCTAAAATACCGCAGCGGAGTCCTTAAATAATGCAGCAGAGTCCTTAAATAATGCAGCAAATTCATTAAATAATGCAGCAGAATCCTTAAATAATGCAACAAAGTCCTTAAATAATGCAGCAGATTCCTTAAATTTCGCAGCAGCGTCCTTAAATAATGCATCAAAGTCCTTAAATAATGCAGCAGAGTCCTAAAATACCGCAGCAGAGTCCTTAAATAATGCAGCAAAGTCCTTAAATAATGCAGCAGAGTGCTTACATAATGCAGCAGAGTCCTTAAATTCCGCAGCAGAGTCATTAAATAATGCAGCAGAGTCCTTAAATAATGCAGCAAATTCATTAAATAATGCACAGAGTCATTAAATAATGCAACAAAGTCCTTAAATAATGCAGCAGAGTCCTTAAATAATGCAACAAAGTCCTTAAATAATGCAGCAGATTCCTTAAATAAAGCAGCAGAGTGCTTAAATAATGCAGCAGAGTCCTTAAATACCGCAGCAGAGTCATTAAATAATACAGCAGAGTCCTTAAATAATGCAGCAAATTCCTTAAATAATGCAGAGTCCTTAAATAATGCACTAAATTCCTTAAATAAAATGCAGCAACGCCCTTAATAATGCAGCAGAGTCCTTAAATAATTCAGCAAAGTCCTTAAATAATGCAGCAGAGTCCTTAAATACCGCAGCAGCGTCCTTAAAAAATGCAACAAAGTCCTTAAATAATGCAGCTGAACCCTTAAATAATGCAACAAAGTCCTTAAATAATGCAGCAGACTCCTTAAATAATGCAACAAACTCCTTAAATAATGCAGCAGAGTACTTAAATAATGCAGCAGAGTACTTAAATAATGCAGCAAATTCCTTAAATAATGCAGCAGAATCCTTAAATAATGCAATAAAATCCTTAAATAATGCAGCAACATCCTTAATAATGCAGCAGAGTCCTTAAATAATACAGCAAAGTTCTTAAATAATGCAGCAGAGGACTTAAATACTGCAGCAGCGTCCTTAAATAATGCAGCAGAGTCCTTAAATAATGCAACAAAGTCCTTAAATAATGCAGCAGAATCCTTAAATAATGCAAAAAATTCCTTAAATAATGCAGAAGAGTACTTAAATAATGCAGAAAAGTTGTTAAATAATGCAACAAAGTCCTTAATAATGCAGCAGAGTCCTTAAATAATGCAGCAAATTCTTTAAATAATGCAGCAAAATCCTTAAATAATGCAATAAAGTCCTTATCTAATGCAGCAACGTCCTTAATAATGCAGCAGAGTCCTTAAATAATGCAGCAAAGTACTTAAATAATGCAGCAGAGGCCTTAAATACCGCAGCAGCATACTTAAATAATGCAGCAAAGTCCTTAAATAATGCAGCAGAGTCCTTAAATAATGCAACAAAGTCCTTAAATAATGCAGCAGAGTCCTTAAATAATGCAACAAACTCATTAAATAATGCAGCAAAGTACTTAAATAATGCAGCAAATTCCTTAAATAATGCAGCAGAATCCTTAAATAATGCAATAAAGTCCTTAAATAATGCAGCAGAGTCCTTAAATAATGCAAAAAATTCCTTAAATAATGCAGCAGAATCCTTAAATAATGCAACAAAGTCCTTAAATAATGCAGCAACGTCCTTAATAATGCAGCAGAGTCCTTAAATAATGCAGCAAATTCCTTAAATAATGCAGAGTCCTTAAATAATGCACTAAATTCCTTAAATAAAATGCAGCAACGCCCTTAATAATGCAGCTGAGTCCTTAAATAATTCAGCAAAGTCCTTAAATAATGCAGCAGAGTCCTTAAATACCGCAGCAGCGTCCTTAAATAATGCAAAAAAGTCCTTAAATAATGCAGCAGAACCCTTAAATAATGCAACAAAGTCCTTAAATAATGCAGCAGACTCCTTAAATAATGCAACAAACTCCTTAAATAATGCAGCAGAGTACTTAAATAATGCAGCAAATTCCTTAAATAATGCAGCAGAATCCTTAAATAATGCAATAAAATCCTTAAATAATGCAGCAACGTCCTTAATAATGCAGCAGAGTCCTTAAATAATACAGCAAAGTCCTTAAATAATGCAGCAGAGGACTTAAATACTGCAGCAGCGTCCTTAAATTATGCAGCAGAGTCCTTAAATAATGCAACAAAGTCCTTAAATAATGCAGCAGAATCCTTAAATAATGCAAAAAATTCCTTAAATAATGCAGAAGAGTACTTAAATAATGCAGAAAAGTCGTTAAATAATGCAGCAAAGTCCTTAAATAATGCAGCAGAGTCCTTAAACATTGCAGCACAGTCCTTAATTAATGCAACAAAGTCCTTAAATAATGCAGCAGAGTCCTTAAATAATGCAGCAAAGTCCTTAAATAATGCAGCAGAGTCCTTAAACAATGCAACACAGTCCTTAAATAATGCAGCAAAGTCCTTAAATAATGCAGCAGAGTCCTTAAATACAGCAGCAGCGTCCTTAAATAATTCAGCAAAGTCCTTAAATAATGCAGCAGAGTCCTTAAATAATGCAACAAAGTCCTTAAATAATGCAGCAGAGTCCTTAAATAATGCAACAAAGTCCATAATTAATGCAGCAGAGTCCTTAAATACTGCAGCAGAGTCCTTAAATAATGCAGCAAAGTCCTTAAATAATGCAGCAGAGTCCTTAAATTCCGCAGCAGAGTGATTAAATAATGCAACAAAGTCCTTAATAATGCAGCAGAGTCCTTAAATAATGCAGCAAATTCTTTAAATAATGCAGCAGAATCCTTAAATAATGCAATAAAGTCCTTATCTAATGCAGCAACATCCTTAATAATGCAGCAGAGTCCTTAAATAATGCAGCAAAGTACTTAAATAATGCAGCAGAGGCCTTAAATACCGCAGCAGCATACTTAAATAATGCAGCAAAGTCCTTAAATAATGCAGCAGAGTCCTTAAATAATGCAACAAAGTCCTTAAATAATGCAGCAGAGTCCTTAAATAATGCAACAAAGTCCTTAAATAATGCACCAGAGTACTTAAATAATGCAGCAAAGTCCTTAAATAATGCAGCAGAGTCCTTAAATAATGCAACAAAGTCCTTAAATAATGCAGCAGAGTCCTTAAATAATGCAACAAAGTCCTTAAATAATGCAGCAGAGTCCTTAAATAATGCAACAAAGTCCTTAAATAATGCAGCAGAGTCCTTAAATAATGCAGCAAAGTCCTTAAATAATGCAGCAGAGTCCTTAAACAATGCAGCACAGTCCTTAAATAATGCAACAAAGTCCTTAAATAATGCAGCAGAGTCCTTAAATAATGCAGCAAAGTTCTTAAATAATGCAGCAGAGTCCTTAAACAATGCAGCACAGTCCTTAAATAATGCAGCAAAGTCCTTAAATAATGCAGCAGAGTCCTTAAATAATGCAGCAAACTCATTAAATAATGCAGCAAAGTACTTAAATAATGCAGCAAATTCCTTAAATAATGCAGCAGAATCCTTAAATAATGCAGCAAAGTCCTTAAATAATGCAGCAGAGTCCTTAAATAATGCAACAAAGTCCTTAAATAATGCAGCAGAGTCCTTAAATAATGCAGCAAAGTTCTTAAATAATGCAGCAGAGTCCTTAAACAATGCAGCACAGTCCTTAAATAATGCAGCAAAGTCCTTAAATAATGCAGCAGAGTCCTTAAATAATGCAGCAAACTCATTAAATAATGCAGCAAAGTACTTAAATAATGCAGCAAATTCCTTAAATAATGCAGCAGAATCCTTAAATAATGCAATAAAGTCCTTAAATAATGCAGCAGAGTCCTTAAATAATGCAATAAATTCCTTAAATAATGCAGCAGAATCCTTAAATAATGCAATAAAGTCATTAAATAATGCAGCAGAGTCCTTAAATACTGCAGCAGAGACCTTAAATAATGCAGCAAAATCCTTAAATAATGCAGCAGAGTCCTTATATAATGCAGCAGAGTCCTAAAATACCGCAGCAGAGTCCTTAAATAATGCAGCAGAGTCCTTAAATAATGCAGCAAATTCATTAAATAATGCAGCAGAGTCCTTAAATAATGCAACAAAGTCCTTAAATAATGCAGCAGATTCCTTAAATTTCGCAGCAGCGTCCTTAAATAATGCATCAAAGTCCTTAAATAATGCAGCAGAGTCCTAAAATACCGCAGCAGAGTCCTTAAATAATGCAGCAAAGTCCTTAAATAATGCAGCAGAGTGCTTACATAATGCAGCAGAGTCCTTAAATTCCGCAGCAGAGTCATTAAATAATGCAGCAGAGTCCTTAAATAATGCAGCAAATTCATTAAATAATGCACAGAGTCATTAAATAATGCAACAAAGTCCTTAAATAATGCAGCAGAGTCCTTAAATAATGCAACAAAGTCCTTAAATAATGCAGCAGATTCCTTAAATAAAGCAGCAGAGTGCTTAAATAATGCAGCAGAGTCCTTAAATACCGCAGCAGAGTCATTAAATAATACAGCAGAGTCCTTAAATAATGCAGCAAATTCCTAAAATAATGCAGAGTCCTTAAATAATGCACTAAATTCCTTAAATAAAATGCAGCAACGCCCTTAATAATGCAGCAGAGTCCTTAAATAATTCAGCAAAGTCCTTAAATAATGCAGCAGAGTCCTTAAATACCGCAGCAGCGTCCTTAAATAATGCAACAAAGTCCTTAAATAATGCAGCTGAACCCTTAAATAATGCAACAAAGTCCTTAAATAATGCAGCAGACTCCTTAAATAATGCAACAAACTCCTTAAATAATGCAGCAGAGTACTTAAATAATGCAGCAGAGTACTTAAATAATGCAGCAAATTCCTTAAATAATGCAGCAGAATCCTTAAATAATGCAATAAAATCCTTAAATAATGCAGCAACATCCTTAATAATGCAGCAGAGTCCTTAAATAATACAGCAAAGTTCTTAAATAATGCAGCAGAGGACTTAAATACTGCAGCAGCGTCCTTAAATAATGCAGCAGAGTCCTTAAATAATGCAACAAAGTCCTTAAATAATGCAGCAGAATCCTTAAATAATGCAAAAAATTCCTTAAATAATGCAGAAGAGTACTTAAATAGTGCAGAAAAGTTGTTAAATAATGCAACAAAGTCCTTAATAATGCAGCAGAGTCCTTAAATAATGCAGCAAATTCTTTAAATAATGCAGCAAAATCCTTAAATAATGCAATAAAGTCCTTATCTAATGCAGCAACGTCCTTAATAATGCAGCAGAGTCCTTAAATAATGCAGCAAAGTACTTAAATAATGCAGCAGAGGCCTTAAATACCGCAGCAGCATACTTAAATAATGCAGCAAAGTCCTTAAATAATGCAGCAGAGTCCTTAAATAATGCAACAAAGTCCTTAAATAATGCAGCAGAGTCCTTAAATAATGCAACAAACTCATTAAATAATGCAGCAAAGTACTTAAATAATGCAGCAAATTCCTTAAATAATGCAGCAGAATCCTTAAATAATGCAATAAAGTCCTTAAATAATGCAGCAGAGTCCTTAAATAATGCAAAAAAATCCTTAAATAATGCAGCAGAATCCTTAAATAATGCAGCAACGTCCTTAATAATGCAGCAGAGTCCTTAAATAATGCAGCAAATTCCTTAAATAATGCAGAGTCCTTAAATAATGCACTAAATTCCTTAAATAAAATGCAGCAACGCCCTTAATAATGCAGCTGAGTCCTTAAATAATTCAGCAAAGTCCTTAAATAATGCAGCAGAGTCCTTAAATACCGCAGCAGCGTCCTTAAATAATGCAAAAAAGTCCTTAAATAATGCAGCAGAACCCTTAAATAATGCAACAAAGTCCTTAAATAATGCAGCAGACTCCTTAAATAATGCAACAAACTCCTTAAATAATGCAGCAGAGTACTTAAATAATGCAGCAGAGTACTTAAATAATGCAGCAAATTCCTTAAATAATGCAGCAGAATCCTTAAATAATGCAATAAAATCCTTAAATAATGCAGCAACGTCCTTAATAATGCAGCAGAGTCCTTAAATAATACAGCAAAGTCCTTAAATAATGCAGCAGAGGACTTAAATACTGCAGCAGCGTCCTTAAATAATGCAGCAGAGTCCTTAAATAATGCAACAAAGTCCTTAAATAATGCAGCAGAATCCTTAAATAATGCAAAAAATTCCTTAAATAATGCAGAAGAGTACTTAAATAATGCAGAAAAGTCGTTAAATAATGCAGCAAAGTCCTTAAATAATGCAGCAGAGTCCTTAAACATTGCAGCACAGTCCTTAATTAATGCAACAAAGTCCTTAAATAATGCAGCAGAGTCCTTAAATAATGCAGCAAAGTCCTTAAATAATGCAGCAGAGTCCTTAAACAATGCAACACAGTCCTTAAATAATGCAGCAAAGTCCTTAAATAATGCAGCAGAGTCCTTAAATACAGCAGCAGCGTCCTTAAATAATTCAGCAAAGTCCTTAAATAATGCAGCAGAGTCCTTAAATAATGCAACAAAGTCCTTAAATAATGCAGCAGAGTCCTTAAATAATGCAACAAAGTCCATAAATAATGCAGCAGAGTCCTTAAATACTGCAGCAGAGTCCTTAAATAATGCAGCAAAGTCCTTAAATAATGCAGCAGAGTCCTTAAATTCCGCAGCAGAGTGATTAAATAATGCAACAAAGTCCTTAATAATGCAGCAGAGTCCTTAAATAATGCAGCAAATTCTTTAAATAATGCAGCAGAATCCTTAAATAATGCAATAAAGTCCTTATCTAATGCAGCAACATCCTTAATAATGCAGCAGAGTCCTTAAATAATGCAGCAAAGTACTTAAATAATGCAGCAGAGGCCTTAAATACCGCAGCAGCATACTTAAATAATGCAGCAAAGTCCTTAAATAATGCAGCAGAGTCCTTAAATACAGCAGCAGCGTCCTTAAATAATTCAGCAAAGTCCTTAAATAATGCAGCAGAGTCCTTAAATAATGCAACAAAGTCCTTAAATAATGCAGCAGAGTCCTTAAATAATGCAACAAAGTCCATAAATAATGCAGCAGAGTCCTTAAATACTGCAGCAGAGTCCTTAAATAATGCAGCAAAGTCCTTAAATAATGCAGCAGAGTCCTTAAATTCCGCAGCAGAGTGATTAAATAATGCAACAAAGTCCTTAATAATGCAGCAGAGTCCTTAAATAATGCAGCAAATTCTTTAAATAATGCAGCAGAATCCTTAAATAATGCAATAAAGTCCTTATCTAATGCAGCAACATCCTTAATAATGCAGCAGAGTCCTTAAATAATGCAGCAAAGTACTTAAATAATGCAGCAGAGGCCTTAAATACCGCAGCAGCATACTTAAATAATGCAGCAAAGTCCTTAAATAATGCAGCAGAGTCCTTAAATAATGCAGCAGCGTCCTTAAATAATGCAGCAGAGTCCTTAAATAATGCAACAAAGTCCTTAAATAATGCAGCAGAATCCTTAAATAATGCAAAAAATTCCTTAAATAATGCAGAAGAGTACTTAAATAATGCAGAAAAGTTGTTAAATAATGCAACAAAGTCCTTAATAATGCAGCAGAGTCCTTAAATAATGCAGCAAATTCTTTAAATAATGCAGCAAAATCCTTAAATAATGCAATAAAGTCCTTATCTAATGCAGCAACATCCTTAATAATGCAGCAGAGTCCTTAAATAATGCAGCAAAGTACTTAAATAATGCAGCAGAGGCCTTAAATACCGCAGCAGCATACTTAAATAATGCAGCAAAGTCCTTAAATAATGCAGCAGAGTCCTTAAATAATGCAACAAAGTCCTTAAATAATGCAGCAGAGTCCTTAAATAATGCAACAAACTCATTAAATAATGCAGCAAAGTACTTAAATAATGCAGCAAATTCCTAAAATAATGCAGCAGAATCCTTAAATAATGCAATAAAGTCCTTAAATAATGCAGCAGAGTCCTTAAATAATGCAAAAAATTCCTTAAATAATGCAGCAGAATCCTTAAATAATGCAACAAAGTCCTTAAATAATGCAGCAACGTCCTTAATAATGCAGCAGAGTCCTTAAATAATGCAGCAAATTCCTTAAATAATGCAGAGTCCTTAAATAATGCACTAAATTCCTTAAATAAAATGCAGCAACGCCCTTAATAATGCAGCTGAGTCCTTAAATAATTCAGCAAAGTCCTTAAATAATGCAGCAGAGTCCTTAAATACCGCAGCAGCGTCCTTAAATAATGCAAAAAAGTCCTTAAATAATGCAGCAGAACCCTTAAATAATGCAACAAAGTCCTTAAATAATGCAGCAGACTCCTTAAATAATGCAACAGACTCCTTAAATAATGCAGCAGAGTACTTAAATAATGCAGCAGAGTACTTAAATAATGCAGCAAATTCCTTAAATAATGCAGCAGAATCCTTAAATAATGCAATAAAATCCTTAAATAATGCAGCAACGTCCTTAATAATGCAGCAGAGTCCTTAAATAATACAGCAAAGTCCTTAAATAATGCAGCAGAGGACTTAAATACTGTAGCAGCATCCTTAAATAATGCAGCAGAGTCCTTAAATAATGCAACAAAGTCCTTAAATAATGCAGCAGAATCCTTAAATAATGCAAAAAATTCCTTAAATAATGCAGAAGAGTACTTAAATAATGCAGAAAAGTCGTTAAATAATGCAGCAAAGTCCTTAAATAATGCAGCAGAGTCCTTAAACATTGCAGCACAGTCCTTAAATAATGCAACAAAGTCCTTAAATAATGCAGCAGAGTCCTTAAATAATGCAGCAAAGTCCTTAAATAATGCAGCAGAGTCCTTAAACAATGCAACACAGTCCTTAAATAATGCAGCAAAGTCCTTAAATAATGCAGCAGAGTCCTTAAATACAGCAGCAGCGTCCTTAAATAATTCAGCAAAGTCCTTAAATAATGCAGCAGAGTCCTTAAATAATGCAACAAAGTCCTTAAATAATGCAGCAGAGTCCTTAAATAATGCAACAAAGTCCATAAATAATGCAGCAGAGTCCTTAAATACTGCAGCAGAGTCCTTAAATAATGCAGCAAAGTCCTTAAATAATGCAGCAGAGTCCTTAAATTCCGCAGCAGAGTGATTAAATAATGCAACAAAGTCCTTAATAATGCAGCAGAGTCCTTAAATAATGCAGCAAATTCTTTAAATAATGCAGCAGAATCCTTAAATAATGCAATAAAGTCCTTATCTAATGCAGCAACATCCTTAATAATGCAGCAGAGTCCTTAAATAATGCAGCAAAGTACTTAAATAATGCAGCAGAGGCCTTAAATACCGCAGCAGCATACTTAAATAATGCAGCAAAGTCCTTAAATAATGCAGCAGAGTCCTTAAATAATGCAACAAAGTCCTTAAATAATGCAGCAGAGTCCTTAAATAATGCAACAAAGTCCTTAAATAATGCACCAGAGTACTTAAATAATGCAGCAAAGTCCTTAAATAATGCAGCAGAGTCCTTAAATAATGCAACAAAGTCCTTAAATAATGCAGCAGAGTCCTTAAATAATGCAACAAAGTCCTTAAATAATGCAGCAGAGTCCTTAAATAATGCAACAAAGTCCTTAAATAATGCAGCAGAGTCCTTAAATAATGCAGCAAAGTCCTTAAATAATGCAGCAGAGTCCTTAAACAATGCAGCACAGTCCTTAAATAATGCAACAAAGTCCTTAAATAATGCAGCAGAGTCCTTAAATAATGCAGCAAAGTTCTTAAATAATGCAGCAGAGTCCTAAAACAATGCAGCACAGTCCTTAAATAATGCAGCAAAGTCCTTAAATAATGCAACAGAGTCCTTAAATAATGCAGCAAACTCATTAAATAATGCAGCAAAGTACTTAAATAATGCAGCAAATTCCTTAAATAATGCAGCAGAATCCTTAAATAATGCAATAAAGTCCTTAAATAATGCAGCAGAGTCCTTAAATAATGCAATAAATTCCTTAAATAATGCAGCAGAATCCTTAAATAATGCAATAAAGTCATTAAATAATGCAGCAGAGTCCTTAAATACTGCAGCAGAGACCTTAAATAATGCAGCAAAATCCTTAAATAATGCAGCAGAGTCCTTATATAATGCAGCAGAGTCCTAAAATACCGCAGCGGAGTCCTTAAATAATGCATCAGAGTCCTTAAATAATGCAGCAAATTCATTAAATAATGCAGCAGAGTCCTTAAATAATGCAACAAAGTCCTTAAATAATGCAGCAGATTCCTTAAATTTCGCAGCAGCGTCCTTAAATAATGCATCAAAGTCCTTAAATAATGCAGCAGAGTCCTAAAATACCGCAGCAGAGTCCTTAAATAATGCAGCAAAGTCCTTAAATAATGCAGCAGAGTGCTTACATAATGCAGCAGAGTCCTTAAATTCCGCAGCAGAGTCATTAAATAATGCAGCAGAGTCCTTAAATAATGCAGCAAATTCATTAAATAATGCACAGAGTCATTAAATAATGCAACAAAGTCCTTAAATAATGCAGCAGAGTCCTTAAATAATGCAACAAAGTCCTTAAATAATGCAGCAGATTCCTTAAATAAAGCAGCAGAGTGCTTAAATAATGCAGCAGAGTCCTTAAATACCGCAGCAGAGTCATTAAATAATACAGCAGAGTCCTTAAATAATGCAGCAAATTCCTAAAATAATGCAGAGTCCTTAAATAATGCACTAAATTCCTTAAATAAAATGCAGCAACGCCCTTAATAATGCAGCAGAGTCCTTAAATAATTCAGCAAAGTCCTTAAATAATGCAGCAGAGTCCTTAAATACCGCAGCAGCGTCCTTAAATAATGCAACAAAGTCCTTAAATAATGCAGCTGAACCCTTAAATAATGCAACAAAGTCCTTAAATAATGCAGCAGACTCCTTAAATAATGCAACAAACTCCTTAAATAATGCAGCAGAGTACTTAAATAATGCAGCAGAGTACTTAAATAATGCAGCAAATTCCTTAAATAATGCAGCAGAATCCTTAAATAATGCAATAAAATCCTTAAATAATGCAGCAACATCCTTAATAATGCAGCAGAGTCCTTAAATAATACAGCAAAGTTCTTAAATAATGCAGCAGAGGACTTAAATACTGCAGCAGCGTCCTTAAATAATGCAGCAGAGTCCTTAAATAATGCAACAAAGTCCTTAAATAATGCAGCAGAATCCTTAAATAATGCAAAAAATTCCTTAAATAATGCAGAAGAGTACTTAAATAATGCAGAAAAGTTGTTAAATAATGCAACAAAGTCCTTAATAATGCAGCAGAGTCCTTAAATAATGCAGCAAATTCTTTAAATAATGCAGCAAAATCCTTAAATAATGCAATAAAGTCATTAAATAATGCAGCAGAGTCCTTAAATACTGCAGCAGAGACCTTAAATAATGCAGCAAAATCCTTAAATAATGCAGCAGAGTCCTTATATAATGCAGCAGAGTCCTAAAATACCGCAGCGGAGTCCTTAAATAATGCAGCAGAGTCCTTAAATAATGCAGCAAATTCATTAAATAATGCAGCAGAATCCTTAAATAATGCAACAAAGTCCTTAAATAATGCAGCAGATTCCTTAAATTTCGCAGCAGCGTCCTTAAATAATGCATCAAAGTCCTTAAATAATGCAGCAGAGTCCTAAAATACCGCAGCAGAGTCCTTAAATAATGCAGCAAAGTCCTTAAATAATGCAGCAGAGTGCTTACATAATGCAGCAGAGTCCTTAAATTCCGCAGCAGAGTCATTAAATAATGCAGCAGAGTCCTTAAATAATGCAGCAAATTCATTAAATAATGCACAGAGTCATTAAATAATGCAACAAAGTCCTTAAATAATGCAGCAGAGTCCTTAAATAATGCAACAAAGTCCTTAAATAATGCAGCAGATTCCTTAAATAAAGCAGCAGAGTGCTTAAATAATGCAGCAGAGTCCTTAAATACCGCAGCAGAGTCATTAAATAATACAGCAGAGTCCTTAAATAATGCAGCAAATTCCTTAAATAATGCAGAGTCCTTAAATAATGCACTAAATTCCTTAAATAAAATGCAGCAACGCCCTTAATAATGCAGCAGAGTCCTTAAATAATTCAGCAAAGTCCTTAAATAATGCAGCAGAGTCCTTAAATACCGCAGCAGCGTCCTTAAAAAATGCAACAAAGTCCTTAAATAATGCAGCTGAACCCTTAAATAATGCAACAAAGTCCTTAAATAATGCAGCAGACTCCTTAAATAATGCAACAAACTCCTTAAATAATGCAGCAGAGTACTTAAATAATGCAGCAGAGTACTTAAATAATGCAGCAAATTCCTTAAATAATGCAGCAGAATCCTTAAATAATGCAATAAAATCCTTAAATAATGCAGCAACATCCTTAATAATGCAGCAGAGTCCTTAAATAATACAGCAAAGTTCTTAAATAATGCAGCAGAGGACTTAAATACTGCAGCAGCGTCCTTAAATAATGCAGCAGAGTCCTTAAATAATGCAACAAAGTCCTTAAATAATGCAGCAGAATCCTTAAATAATGCAAAAAATTCCTTAAATAATGCAGAAGAGTACTTAAATAATGCAGAAAAGTTGTTAAATAATGCAACAAAGTCCTTAATAATGCAGCAGAGTCCTTAAATAATGCAGCAAATTCTTTAAATAATGCAGCAAAATCCTTAAATAATGCAATAAAGTCCTTATCTAATGCAGCAACGTCCTTAATAATGCAGCAGAGTCCTTAAATAATGCAGCAAAGTACTTAAATAATGCAGCAGAGGCCTTAAATACCGCAGCAGCATACTTAAATAATGCAGCAAAGTCCTTAAATAATGCAGCAGAGTCCTTAAATAATGCAACAAAGTCCTTAAATAATGCAGCAGAGTCCTTAAATAATGCAACAAACTCATTAAATAATGCAGCAAAGTACTTAAATAATGCAGCAAATTCCTTAAATAATGCAGCAGAATCCTTAAATAATGCAATAAAGTCCTTAAATAATGCAGCAGAGTCCTTAAATAATGCAAAAAATTCCTTAAATAATGCAGCAGAATCCTTAAATAATGCAACAAAGTCCTTAAATAATGCAGCAACGTCCTTAATAATGCAGCAGAGTCCTTAAATAATGCAGCAAATTCCTTAAATAATGCAGAGTCCTTAAATAATGCACTAAATTCCTTAAATAAAATGCAGCAACGCCCTTAATAATGCAGCTGAGTCCTTAAATAATTCAGCAAAGTCCTTAAATAATGCAGCAGAGTCCTTAAATACCGCAGCAGCGTCCTTAAATAATGCAAAAAAGTCCTTAAATAATGCAGCAGAACCCTTAAATAATGCAACAAAGTCCTTAAATAATGCAGCAGACTCCTTAAATAATGCAACAAACTCCTTAAATAATGCAGCAGAGTACTTAAATAATGCAGCAAATTCCTTAAATAATGCAGCAGAATCCTTAAATAATGCAATAAAATCCTTAAATAATGCAGCAACGTCCTTAATAATGCAGCAGAGTCCTTAAATAATACAGCAAAGTCCTTAAATAATGCAGCAGAGGACTTAAATACTGCAGCAGCGTCCTTAAATTATGCAGCAGAGTCCTTAAATAATGCAACAAAGTCCTTAAATAATGCAGCAGAATCCTTAAATAATGCAAAAAATTCCTTAAATAATGCAGAAGAGTACTTAAATAATGCAGAAAAGTCGTTAAATAATGCAGCAAAGTCCTTAAATAATGCAGCAGAGTCCTTAAACATTGCAGCACAGTCCTTAATTAATGCAACAAAGTCCTTAAATAATGCAGCAGAGTCCTTAAATAATGCAGCAAAGTCCTTAAATAATGCAGCAGAGTCCTTAAACAATGCAACACAGTCCTTAAATAATGCAGCAAAGTCCTTAAATAATGCAGCAGAGTCCTTAAATACAGCAGCAGCGTCCTTAAATAATTCAGCAAAGTCCTTAAATAATGCAGCAGAGTCCTTAAATAATGCAACAAAGTCCTTAAATAATGCAGCAGAGTCCTTAAATAATGCAACAAAGTCCATAATTAATGCAGCAGAGTCCTTAAATACTGCAGCAGAGTCCTTAAATAATGCAGCAAAGTCCTTAAATAATGCAGCAGAGTCCTTAAATTCCGCAGCAGAGTGATTAAATAATGCAACAAAGTCCTTAATAATGCAGCAGAGTCCTTAAATAATGCAGCAAATTCTTTAAATAATGCAGCAGAATCCTTAAATAATGCAATAAAGTCCTTATCTAATGCAGCAACATCCTTAATAATGCAGCAGAGTCCTTAAATAATGCAGCAAAGTACTTAAATAATGCAGCAGAGGCCTTAAATACCGCAGCAGCATACTTAAATAATGCAGCAAAGTCCTTAAATAATGCAGCAGAGTCCTTAAATAATGCAACAAAGTCCTTAAATAATGCAGCAGAGTCCTTAAATAATGCAACAAAGTCCTTAAATAATGCACCAGAGTACTTAAATAATGCAGCAAAGTCCTTAAATAATGCAGCAGAGTCCTTAAATAATGCAACAAAGTCCTTAAATAATGCAGCAGAGTCCTTAAATAATGCAACAAAGTCCTTAAATAATGCAGCAGAGTCCTTAAATAATGCAACAAAGTCCTTAAATAATGCAGCAGAGTCCTTAAATAATGCAGCAAAGTCCTTAAATAATGCAGCAGAGTCCTTAAACAATGCAGCACAGTCCTTAAATAATGCAACAAAGTCCTTAAATAATGCAGCAGAGTCCTTAAATAATGCAGCAAAGTTCTTAAATAATGCAGCAGAGTCCTTAAACAATGCAGCACAGTCCTTAAATAATGCAGCAAAGTCCTTAAATAATGCAGCAGAGTCCTTAAATAATGCAGCAAACTCATTAAATAATGCAGCAAAGTACTTAAATAATGCAGCAAATTCCTTAAATAATGCAGCAGAATCCTTAAATAATGCAGCAAAGTCCTTAAATAATGCAGCAGAGTCCTTAAATAATGCAACAAAGTCCTTAAATAATGCAGCAGAGTCCTTAAATAATGCAGCAAAGTTCTTAAATAATGCAGCAGAGTCCTTAAACAATGCAGCACAGTCCTTAAATAATGCAGCAAAGTCCTTAAATAATGCAGCAGAGTCCTTAAATAATGCAGCAAACTCATTAAATAATGCAGCAAAGTACTTAAATAATGCAGCAAATTCCTTAAATAATGCAGCAGAATCCTTAAATAATGCAATAAAGTCCTTAAATAATGCAGCAGAGTCCTTAAATAATGCAATAAATTCCTTAAATAATGCAGCAGAATCCTTAAATAATGCAATAAAGTCATTAAATAATGCAGCAGAGTCCTTAAATACTGCAGCAGAGACCTTAAATAATGCAGCAAAATCCTTAAATAATGCAGCAGAGTCCTTATATAATGCAGCAGAGTCCTAAAATACCGCAGCAGAGTCCTTAAATAATGCAGCAGAGTCCTTAAATAATGCAGCAAATTCATTAAATAATGCAGCAGAGTCCTTAAATAATGCAACAAAGTCCTTAAATAATGCAGCAGATTCCTTAAATTTCGCAGCAGCGTCCTTAAATAATGCATCAAAGTCCTTAAATAATGCAGCAGAGTCCTAAAATACCGCAGCAGAGTCCTTAAATAATGCAGCAAAGTCCTTAAATAATGCAGCAGAGTGCTTACATAATGCAGCAGAGTCCTTAAATTCCGCAGCAGAGTCATTAAATAATGCAGCAGAGTCCTTAAATAATGCAGCAAATTCATTAAATAATGCACAGAGTCATTAAATAATGCAACAAAGTCCTTAAATAATGCAGCAGAGTCCTTAAATAATGCAACAAAGTCCTTAAATAATGCAGCAGATTCCTTAAATAAAGCAGCAGAGTGCTTAAATAATGCAGCAGAGTCCTTAAATACCGCAGCAGAGTCATTAAATAATACAGCAGAGTCCTTAAATAATGCAGCAAATTCCTAAAATAATGCAGAGTCCTTAAATAATGCACTAAATTCCTTAAATAAAATGCAGCAACGCCCTTAATAATGCAGCAGAGTCCTTAAATAATTCAGCAAAGTCCTTAAATAATGCAGCAGAGTCCTTAAATACCGCAGCAGCGTCCTTAAATAATGCAACAAAGTCCTTAAATAATGCAGCTGAACCCTTAAATAATGCAACAAAGTCCTTAAATAATGCAGCAGACTCCTTAAATAATGCAACAAACTCCTTAAATAATGCAGCAGAGTACTTAAATAATGCAGCAGAGTACTTAAATAATGCAGCAAATTCCTTAAATAATGCAGCAGAATCCTTAAATAATGCAATAAAATCCTTAAATAATGCAGCAACATCCTTAATAATGCAGCAGAGTCCTTAAATAATACAGCAAAGTTCTTAAATAATGCAGCAGAGGACTTAAATACTGCAGCAGCGTCCTTAAATAATGCAGCAGAGTCCTTAAATAATGCAACAAAGTCCTTAAATAATGCAGCAGAATCCTTAAATAATGCAAAAAATTCCTTAAATAATGCAGAAGAGTACTTAAATAGTGCAGAAAAGTTGTTAAATAATGCAACAAAGTCCTTAATAATGCAGCAGAGTCCTTAAATAATGCAGCAAATTCTTTAAATAATGCAGCAAAATCCTTAAATAATGCAATAAAGTCCTTATCTAATGCAGCAACGTCCTTAATAATGCAGCAGAGTCCTTAAATAATGCAGCAAAGTACTTAAATAATGCAGCAGAGGCCTTAAATACCGCAGCAGCATACTTAAATAATGCAGCAAAGTCCTTAAATAATGCAGCAGAGTCCTTAAATAATGCAACAAAGTCCTTAAATAATGCAGCAGAGTCCTTAAATAATGCAACAAACTCATTAAATAATGCAGCAAAGTACTTAAATAATGCAGCAAATTCCTTAAATAATGCAGCAGAATCCTTAAATAATGCAATAAAGTCCTTAAATAATGCAGCAGAGTCCTTAAATAATGCAAAAAAATCCTTAAATAATGCAGCAGAATCCTTAAATAATGCAGCAACGTCCTTAATAATGCAGCAGAGTCCTTAAATAATGCAGCAAATTCCTTAAATAATGCAGAGTCCTTAAATAATGCACTAAATTCCTTAAATAAAATGCAGCAACGCCCTTAATAATGCAGCTGAGTCCTTAAATAATTCAGCAAAGTCCTTAAATAATGCAGCAGAGTCCTTAAATACCGCAGCAGCGTCCTTAAATAATGCAAAAAAGTCCTTAAATAATGCAGCAGAACCCTTAAATAATGCAACAAAGTCCTTAAATAATGCAGCAGACTCCTTAAATAATGCAACAAACTCCTTAAATAATGCAGCAGAGTACTTAAATAATGCAGCAGAGTACTTAAATAATGCAGCAAATTCCTTAAATAATGCAGCAGAATCCTTAAATAATGCAATAAAATCCTTAAATAATGCAGCAACGTCCTTAATAATGCAGCAGAGTCCTTAAATAATACAGCAAAGTCCTTAAATAATGCAGCAGAGGACTTAAATACTGCAGCAGCGTCCTTAAATAATGCAGCAGAGTCCTTAAATAATGCAACAAAGTCCTTAAATAATGCAGCAGAATCCTTAAATAATGCAAAAAATTCCTTAAATAATGCAGAAGAGTACTTAAATAATGCAGAAAAGTCGTTAAATAATGCAGCAAAGTCCTTAAATAATGCAGCAGAGTCCTTAAACATTGCAGCACAGTCCTTAATTAATGCAACAAAGTCCTTAAATAATGCAGCAGAGTCCTTAAATAATGCAGCAAAGTCCTTAAATAATGCAGCAGAGTCCTTAAACAATGCAACACAGTCCTTAAATAATGCAGCAAAGTCCTTAAATAATGCAGCAGAGTCCTTAAATACAGCAGCAGCGTCCTTAAATAATTCAGCAAAGTCCTTAAATAATGCAGCAGAGTCCTTAAATAATGCAACAAAGTCCTTAAATAATGCAGCAGAGTCCTTAAATAATGCAACAAAGTCCATAAATAATGCAGCAGAGTCCTTAAATACTGCAGCAGAGTCCTTAAATAATGCAGCAAAGTCCTTAAATAATGCAGCAGAGTCCTTAAATTCCGCAGCAGAGTGATTAAATAATGCAACAAAGTCCTTAATAATGCAGCAGAGTCCTTAAATAATGCAGCAAATTCTTTAAATAATGCAGCAGAATCCTTAAATAATGCAATAAAGTCCTTATCTAATGCAGCAACATCCTTAATAATGCAGCAGAGTCCTTAAATAATGCAGCAAAGTACTTAAATAATGCAGCAGAGGCCTTAAATACCGCAGCAGCATACTTAAATAATGCAGCAAAGTCCTTAAATAATGCAGCAGAGTCCTTAAATACAGCAGCAGCGTCCTTAAATAATTCAGCAAAGTCCTTAAATAATGCAGCAGAGTCCTTAAATAATGCAACAAAGTCCTTAAATAATGCAGCAGAGTCCTTAAATAATGCAACAAAGTCCATAAATAATGCAGCAGAGTCCTTAAATACTGCAGCAGAGTCCTTAAATAATGCAGCAAAGTCCTTAAATAATGCAGCAGAGTCCTTAAATTCCGCAGCAGAGTGATTAAATAATGCAACAAAGTCCTTAATAATGCAGCAGAGTCCTTAAATAATGCAGCAAATTCTTTAAATAATGCAGCAGAATCCTTAAATAATGCAATAAAGTCCTTATCTAATGCAGCAACATCCTTAATAATGCAGCAGAGTCCTTAAATAATGCAGCAAAGTACTTAAATAATGCAGCAGAGGCCTTAAATACCGCAGCAGCATACTTAAATAATGCAGCAAAGTCCTTAAATAATGCAGCAGAGTCCTTAAATAATGCAGCAGCGTCCTTAAATAATGCAGCAGAGTCCTTAAATAATGCAACAAAGTCCTTAAATAATGCAGCAGAATCCTTAAATAATGCAAAAAATTCCTTAAATAATGCAGAAGAGTACTTAAATAATGCAGAAAAGTTGTTAAATAATGCAACAAAGTCCTTAATAATGCAGCAGAGTCCTTAAATAATGCAGCAAATTCTTTAAATAATGCAGCAAAATCCTTAAATAATGCAATAAAGTCCTTATCTAATGCAGCAACATCCTTAATAATGCAGCAGAGTCCTTAAATAATGCAGCAAAGTACTTAAATAATGCAGCAGAGGCCTTAAATACCGCAGCAGCATACTTAAATAATGCAGCAAAGTCCTTAAATAATGCAGCAGAGTCCTTAAATAATGCAACAAAGTCCTTAAATAATGCAGCAGAGTCCTTAAATAATGCAACAAACTCATTAAATAATGCAGCAAAGTACTTAAATAATGCAGCAAATTCCTAAAATAATGCAGCAGAATCCTTAAATAATGCAATAAAGTCCTTAAATAATGCAGCAGAGTCCTTAAATAATGCAAAAAATTCCTTAAATAATGCAGCAGAATCCTTAAATAATGCAACAAAGTCCTTAAATAATGCAGCAACGTCCTTAATAATGCAGCAGAGTCCTTAAATAATGCAGCAAATTCCTTAAATAATGCAGAGTCCTTAAATAATGCACTAAATTCCTTAAATAAAATGCAGCAACGCCCTTAATAATGCAGCTGAGTCCTTAAATAATTCAGCAAAGTCCTTAAATAATGCAGCAGAGTCCTTAAATACCGCAGCAGCGTCCTTAAATAATGCAAAAAAGTCCTTAAATAATGCAGCAGAACCCTTAAATAATGCAACAAAGTCCTTAAATAATGCAGCAGACTCCTTAAATAATGCAACAGACTCCTTAAATAATGCAGCAGAGTACTTAAATAATGCAGCAGAGTACTTAAATAATGCAGCAAATTCCTTAAATAATGCAGCAGAATCCTTAAATAATGCAATAAAATCCTTAAATAATGCAGCAACGTCCTTAATAATGCAGCAGAGTCCTTAAATAATACAGCAAAGTCCTTAAATAATGCAGCAGAGGACTTAAATACTGTAGCAGCATCCTTAAATAATGCAGCAGAGTCCTTAAATAATGCAACAAAGTCCTTAAATAATGCAGCAGAATCCTTAAATAATGCAAAAAATTCCTTAAATAATGCAGAAGAGTACTTAAATAATGCAGAAAAGTCGTTAAATAATGCAGCAAAGTCCTTAAATAATGCAGCAGAGTCCTTAAACATTGCAGCACAGTCCTTAAATAATGCAACAAAGTCCTTAAATAATGCAGCAGAGTCCTTAAATAATGCAGCAAAGTCCTTAAATAATGCAGCAGAGTCCTTAAACAATGCAACACAGTCCTTAAATAATGCAGCAAAGTCCTTAAATAATGCAGCAGAGTCCTTAAATACAGCAGCAGCGTCCTTAAATAATTCAGCAAAGTCCTTAAATAATGCAGCAGAGTCCTTAAATAATGCAACAAAGTCCTTAAATAATGCAGCAGAGTCCTTAAATAATGCAACAAAGTCCATAAATAATGCAGCAGAGTCCTTAAATACTGCAGCAGAGTCCTTAAATAATGCAGCAAAGTCCTTAAATAATGCAGCAGAGTCCTTAAATTCCGCAGCAGAGTGATTAAATAATGCAACAAAGTCCTTAATAATGCAGCAGAGTCCTTAAATAATGCAGCAAATTCTTTAAATAATGCAGCAGAATCCTTAAATAATGCAATAAAGTCCTTATCTAATGCAGCAACATCCTTAATAATGCAGCAGAGTCCTTAAATAATGCAGCAAAGTACTTAAATAATGCAGCAGAGGCCTTAAATACCGCAGCAGCATACTTAAATAATGCAGCAAAGTCCTTAAATAATGCAGCAGAGTCCTTAAATAATGCAACAAAGTCCTTAAATAATGCAGCAGAGTCCTTAAATAATGCAACAAAGTCCTTAAATAATGCACCAGAGTACTTAAATAATGCAGCAAAGTCCTTAAATAATGCAGCAGAGTCCTTAAATAATGCAACAAAGTCCTTAAATAATGCAGCAGAGTCCTTAAATAATGCAACAAAGTCCTTAAATAATGCAGCAGAGTCCTTAAATAATGCAACAAAGTCCTTAAATAATGCAGCAGAGTCCTTAAATAATGCAGCAAAGTCCTTAAATAATGCAGCAGAGTCCTTAAACAATGCAGCACAGTCCTTAAATAATGCAACAAAGTCCTTAAATAATGCAGCAGAGTCCTTAAATAATGCAGCAAAGTTCTTAAATAATGCAGCAGAGTCCTAAAACAATGCAGCACAGTCCTTAAATAATGCAGCAAAGTCCTTAAATAATGCAACAGAGTCCTTAAATAATGCAGCAAACTCATTAAATAATGCAGCAAAGTACTTAAATAATGCAGCAAATTCCTTAAATAATGCAGCAGAATCCTTAAATAATGCAATAAAGTCCTTAAATAATGCAGCAGAGTCCTTAAATAATGCAATAAATTCCTTAAATAATGCAGCAGAATCCTTAAATAATGCAATAAAGTCATTAAATAATGCAGCAGAGTCCTTAAATACTGCAGCAGAGACCTTAAATAATGCAGCAAAATCCTTAAATAATGCAGCAGAGTCCTTATATAATGCAGCAGAGTCCTAAAATACCGCAGCGGAGTCCTTAAATAATGCATCAGAGTCCTTAAATAATGCAGCAAATTCATTAAATAATGCAGCAGAGTCCTTAAATAATGCAACAAAGTCCTTAAATAATGCAGCAGATTCCTTAAATTTCGCAGCAGCGTCCTTAAATAATGCATCAAAGTCCTTAAATAATGCAGCAGAGTCCTAAAATACCGCAGCAGAGTCCTTAAATAATGCAGCAAAGTCCTTAAATAATGCAGCAGAGTGCTTACATAATGCAGCAGAGTCCTTAAATTCCGCAGCAGAGTCATTAAATAATGCAGCAGAGTCCTTAAATAATGCAGCAAATTCATTAAATAATGCACAGAGTCATTAAATAATGCAACAAAGTCCTTAAATAATGCAGCAGAGTCCTTAAATAATGCAACAAAGTCCTTAAATAATGCAGCAGATTCCTTAAATAAAGCAGCAGAGTGCTTAAATAATGCAGCAGAGTCCTTAAATACCGCAGCAGAGTCATTAAATAATACAGCAGAGTCCTTAAATAATGCAGCAAATTCCTAAAATAATGCAGAGTCCTTAAATAATGCACTAAATTCCTTAAATAAAATGCAGCAACGCCCTTAATAATGCAGCAGAGTCCTTAAATAATTCAGCAAAGTCCTTAAATAATGCAGCAGAGTCCTTAAATACCGCAGCAGCGTCCTTAAATAATGCAACAAAGTCCTTAAATAATGCAGCTGAACCCTTAAATAATGCAACAAAGTCCTTAAATAATGCAGCAGACTCCTTAAATAATGCAACAAACTCCTTAAATAATGCAGCAGAGTACTTAAATAATGCAGCAGAGTACTTAAATAATGCAGCAAATTCCTTAAATAATGCAGCAGAATCCTTAAATAATGCAATAAAATCCTTAAATAATGCAGCAACATCCTTAATAATGCAGCAGAGTCCTTAAATAATACAGCAAAGTTCTTAAATAATGCAGCAGAGGACTTAAATACTGCAGCAGCGTCCTTAAATAATGCAGCAGAGTCCTTAAATAATGCAACAAAGTCCTTAAATAATGCAGCAGAATCCTTAAATAATGCAAAAAATTCCTTAAATAATGCAGAAGAGTACTTAAATAATGCAGAAAAGTTGTTAAATAATGCAACAAAGTCCTTAATAATGCAGCAGAGTCCTTAAATAATGCAGCAAATTCTTTAAATAATGCAGCAAAATCCTTAAATAATGCAATAAAGTCCTTATCTAATGCAGCAACGTCCTTAATAATGCAGCAGAGTCCTTAAATAATGCAGCAAAGTACTTAAATAATGCAGCAGAGGCCTTAAATACCGCAGCAGCATACTTAAATAATGCAGCAAAGTCCTTAAATAATGCAGCAGAGTCCTTAAATAATGCAACAAAGTCCTTAAATAA
Organism: Phyllobates terribilis; assembly: GCF_046119375.1. Classification (NCBI taxonomy): domain Eukaryota; kingdom Metazoa; phylum Chordata; class Amphibia; order Anura; family Dendrobatidae; genus Phyllobates; species Phyllobates terribilis. The sequence goes on along the minus strand of NW_027363114.1, from coordinate 1,873,727 downwards.
TGCAGCAGAGTCCTTAAATAATGCAACAAACTCATTAAATAATGCAGCAAAGTACTTAAATAATGCAGCAAATTCCTTAAATAATGCAGCAGAATCCTTAAATAATGCAATAAAGTCCTTAAATAATGCAGCAGAGTCCTTAAATAATGCAAAAAATTCCTTAAATAATGCAGCAGAATCCTTAAATAATGCAACAAAGTCCTTAAATAATGCAGCAACGTCCTTAATAATGCAGCAGAGTCCTTAAATAATGCAGCAAATTCCTTAAATAATGCAGAGTCCTTAAATAATGCACTAAATTCCTTAAATAAAATGCAGCAACGCCCTTAATAATGCAGCTGAGTCCTTAAATAATTCAGCAAAGTCCTTAAATAATGCAGCAGAGTCCTTAAATACCGCAGCAGCGTCCTTAAATAATGCAAAAAAGTCCTTAAATAATGCAGCAGAACCCTTAAATAATGCAACAAAGTCCTTAAATAATGCAGCAGACTCCTTAAATAATGCAACAAACTCCTTAAATAATGCAGCAGAGTACTTAAATAATGCAGCAGAGTACTTAAATAATGCAGCAAATTCCTTAAATAATGCAGCAGAATCCTTAAATAATGCAATAAAATCCTTAAATAATGCAGCAACGTCCTTAATAATGCAGCAGAGTCCTTAAATAATACAGCAAAGTCCTTAAATAATGCAGCAGAGGACTTAAATACTGCAGCAGCGTCCTTAAATAATGCAGCAGAGTCCTTAAATAATGCAACAAAGTCCTTAAATAATGCAGCAGAATCCTTAAATAATGCAAAAAATTCCTTAAATAATGCAGAAGAGTACTTAAATAATGCAGAAAAGTCGTTAAATAATGCAGCAAAGTCCTTAAATAATGCAGCAGAGTCCTTAAACATTGCAGCACAGTCCTTAAATAATGCAACAAAGTCCTTAAATAATGCAGCAGAGTCCTTAAATAATGCAGCAAAGTCCTTAAATAATGCAGCAGAGTCCTTAAACAATGCAACACAGTCCTTAAATAATGCAGCAAAGTCCTTAAATAATGCAGCAGAGTCCTTAAATACAGCAGCAGCGTCCTTAAATAATTCAGCAAAGTCCTTAAATAATGCAGCAGAGTCCTTAAATAATGCAACAAAGTCCTTAAATAATGCAGCAGAGTCCTTAAATAATGCAACAAAGTCCATAAATAATGCAGCAGAGTCCTTAAATACTGCAGCAGAGTCCTTAAATAATGCAGCAAAGTCCTTAAATAATGCAGCAGAGTCCTTAAATTCCGCAGCAGAGTGATTAAATAATGCAACAAAGTCCTTAATAATGCAGCAGAGTCCTTAAATAATGCAGCAAATTCTTTAAATAATGCAGCAGAATCCTTAAATAATGCAATAAAGTCCTTATCTAATGCAGCAACATCCTTAATAATGCAGCAGAGTCCTTAAATAATGCAGCAAAGTACTTAAATAATGCAGCAGAGGCCTTAAATACCGCAGCAGCATACTTAAATAATGCAGCAAAGTCCTTAAATAATGCAGCAGAGTCCTTAAATAATGCAACAAAGTCCTTAAATAATGCAGCAGAGTCCTTAAATAATGCAACAAAGTCCTTAAATAATGCACCAGAGTACTTAAATAATGCAGCAAAGTCCTTAAATAATGCAGCAGAGTCCTTAAATAATGCAACAAAGTCCTTAAATAATGCAGCAGAGTCCTTAAATAATGCAACAAAGTCCTTAAATAATGCAGCAGAGTCCTTAAATAATGCAACAAAGTCCTTAAATAATGCAGCAGAGTCCTTAAATAATGCAGCAAAGTCCTTAAATAATGCAGCAGAGTCCTTAAACAATGCAGCACAGTCCTTAAATAATGCAGCAAAGTCCTTAAATAATGCAGCAGAGTCCTTAAATAATGCAGCAAACTCATTAAATAATGCAGCAAAGTACTTAAATAATGCAGCAAATTCCTTAAATAATGCAGCAGAATCCTTAAATAATGCAGCAAAGTCCTTAAATAATGCAGCAGAGTCCTTAAATAATGCAACAAAGTCCTTAAATAATGCAGCAGAGTCCTTAAATAATGCAACAAAGTCCTTAAATAATGCACCAGAGTACTTAAATAATGCAGCAAAGTCCTTAAATAATGCAGCAGAGTCCTTAAATAATGCAACAAAGTCCTTAAATAATGCAGCAGAGTCCTTAAATAATGCAACAAAGTCCTTAAATAATGCAGCAGAGTCCTTAAATAATGCAACAAAGTCCTTAAATAATGCAGCAGAGTCCTTAAATAATGCAGCAAAGTCCTTAAATAATGCAGCAGAGTCCTTAAACAATGCAGCACAGTCCTTAAATAATGCAACAAAGTCCTTAAATAATGCAGCAGAGTCCTTAAATAATGCAGCAAAGTTCTTAAATAATGCAGCAGAGTCCTTAAACAATGCAGCACAGTCCTTAAATAATGCAGCAAAGTCCTTAAATAATGCAGCAGAGTCCTTAGATAATGCAGCAAACTCATTAAATAATGCAGCAAAGTACTTAAATAATGCAGCAAATTCCTTAAATAATGCAGCAGAATCCTTAAATAATGCAATAAAGTCCTTAAATAATGCAGCAGAGTCCTTAAATAATGCAATAAATTCCTTAAATAATGCAGCAGAATCCTTAAATAATGCAATAAAGTCATTAAATAATGCAGCAGAGTCCTTAAATACTGCAGCAGAGACCTTAAATAATGCAGCAAAATCCTTAAATAATGCAGCAGAGTCCTTATATAATGCAGCAGAGTCCTAAAATACCGCAGCGGAGTCCTTAAATAATGCAGCAGAGTCCTTAAATAATGCAGCAAATTCATTAAATAATGCAGCAGAATCCTTAAATAATGCAACAAAGTCCTTAAATAATGCAGCAGATTCCTTAAATTTCGCAGCAGCGTCCTTAAATAATGCATCAAAGTCCTTAAATAATGCAGCAGAGTCCTAAAATACCGCAGCAGAGTCCTTAAATAATGCAGCAAAGTCCTTAAATAATGCAGCAGAGTGCTTACATAATGCAGCAGAGTCCTTAAATTCCGCAGCAGAGTCATTAAATAATGCAGCAGAGTCCTTAAATAATGCAGCAAATTCATTAAATAATGCACAGAGTCATTAAATAATGCAACAAAGTCCTTAAATAATGCAGCAGAGTCCTTAAATAATGCAACAAAGTCCTTAAATAATGCAGCAGATTCCTTAAATAAAGCAGCAGAGTGCTTAAATAATGCAGCAGAGTCCTTAAATACCGCAGCAGAGTCATTAAATAATACAGCAGAGTCCTTAAATAATGCAGCAAATTCCTTAAATAATGCAGAGTCCTTAAATAATGCACTAAATTCCTTAAATAAAATGCAGCAACGCCCTTAATAATGCAGCAGAGTCCTTAAATAATTCAGCAAAGTCCTTAAATAATGCAGCAGAGTCCTTAAATACCGCAGCAGCGTCCTTAAATAATGCAACAAATTCCTTAAATAATGCAGCTGAACCCTTAAATAATGCAACAAAGTCCTTAAATAATGCAGCAGACTCCTTAAATAATGCAACAAACTCCTTAAATAATGCAGCAGAGTACTTAAATAATGCAGCAGAGTACTTAAATAATGCAGCAAATTCCTTAAATAATGCAGCAGAATCCTTAAATAATGCAATAAAATCCTTAAATAATGCAGCAACATCCTTAATAATGCAGCAGAGTCCTTAAATAATACAGCAAAGTTCTTAAATAATGCAGCAGAGGACTTAAATACTGCAGCAGCGTCCTTAAATAATGCAGCAGAGTCCTTAAATAATGCAACAAAGTCCTTAAATAATGCAGCAGAATCCTTAAATAATGCAAAAAATTCCTTAAATAATGCAGAAGAGTACTTAAATAATGCAGAAAAGTTGTTAAATAATGCAACAAAGTCCTTAATAATGCAGCAGAGTCCTTAAATAATGCAGCAAATTCTTTAAATAATGCAGCAAAATCCTTAAATAATGCAATAAAGTCATTAAATAATGCAGCAGAGTCCTTAAATACTGCAGCAGAGACATTAAATAATGCAGCAAAATCCTTAAATAATGCAGCAGAGTCCTTATATAATGCAGCAGAGTCCTAAAATACCGCAGCGGAGTCCTTAAATAATGCAGCAGAGTCCTTAAATAATGCAGCAAATTCATTAAATAATGCAGCAGAATCCTTAAATAATGCAACAAAGTCCTTAAATAATGCAGCAGATTCCTTAAATTTCGCAGCAGCTTCCTTAAATAATGCATCAAAGTCCTTAAATAATGCAGCAGAGTCCTAAAATACCGCAGCAGAGTCCTTAAATAATGCAGCAAAGTCCTTAAATAATGCAGCAGAGTGCTTACATAATGCAGCAGAGTCCTTAAATTCCGCAGCAGAGTCATTAAATAATGCAGCAGAGTCCTTAAATAATGCAGCAAATTCATTAAATAATGCACAGAGTCATTAAATAATGCAACAAAGTCCTTAAATAATGCAGCAGAGTCCTTAAATAATGCAACAAAGTCCTTAAATAATGCAGCAGATTCCTTAAATAAAGCAGCAGAGTGCTTAAATAATGCAGCAGAGTCCTTAAATACCGCAGCAGAGTCATTAAATAATACAGCAGAGTCCTTAAATAATGCAGCAAATTCCTTAAATAATGCAGAGTCCTTAAATAATGCACTAAATTCCTTAAATAAAATGCAGCAACGCCCTTAATAATGCAGCAGAGTCCTTAAATAATTCAGCAAAGTCCTTAAATAATGCAGCAGAGTCCTTAAATACCGCAGCAGCGTCCTTAAATAATGCAACAAAGTCCTTAAATAATGCAGCTGAACCCTTAAATAATGCAACAAAGTCCTTAAATAATGCAGCAGACTCCTTAAATAATGCAACAAACTCCTTAAATAATGCAGCAGAGTACTTAAATAATGCAGCAGAGTACTTAAATAATGCAGCAAATTCCTTAAATAATGCAGCAGAATCCTTAAATAATGCAATAAAATCCTTAAATAATGCAGCAACATCCTTAATAATGCAGCAGAGTCCTTAAATAATACAGCAAAGTTCTTAAATAATGCAGCAGAGGACTTAAATACTGCAGCAGCGTCCTTAAATAATGCAGCAGAGTCCTTAAATAATGCAACAAAGTCCTTAAATAATGCAGCAGAATCCTTAAATAATGCAAAAAATTCCTTAAATAATGCAGAAGAGTACTTAAATAATGCAGAAAAGTTGTTAAATAATGCAACAAAGTCCTTAATAATGCAGCAGAGTCCTTAAATAATGCAGCAAATTCTTTAAATAATGCAGCAAAATCCTTAAATAATGCAATAAAGTCCTTATCTAATGCAGCAACGTCCTTAATAATGCAGCAGAGTCCTTAAATAATGCAGCAAAGTACTTAAATAATGCAGCAGAGGCCTTAAATACCGCAGCAGCATACTTAAATAATGCAGCAAAGTCCTTAAATAATGCAGCAGAGTCCTTAAATAATGCAACAAAGTCCTTAAATAATGCAGCAGAGTCCTTAAATAATGCAACAAACTCATTAAATAATGCAGCAAAGTACTTAAATAATGCAGCAAATTCCTTAAATAATGCAGCAGAATCCTTAAATAATGCAATAAAGTCCTTAAATAATGCAGCAGAGTCCTTAAATAATGCAAAAAATTCCTTAAATAATGCAGCAGAATCCTTAAATAATGCAACAAAGTCCTTAAATAATGCAGCAACGTCCTTAATAATGCAGCAGAGTCCTTAAATAATGCAGCAAATTCCTTAAATAATGCAGAGTCCTTAAATAATGCACTAAATTCCTTAAATAAAATGCAGCAACGCCCTTAATAATGCAGCTGAGTCCTTAAATAATTCAGCAAAGTCCTTAAATAATGCAGCAGAGTCCTTAAATACCGCAGCAGCGTCCTTAAATAATGCAAAAAAGTCCTTAAATAATGCAGCAGAACCCTTAAATAATGCAACAAAGTCCTTAAATAATGCAGCAGACTCCTTAAATAATGCAACAAACTCCTTAAATAATGCAGCAGAGTACTTAAATAATGCAGCAAATTCCTTAAATAATGCAGCAGAATCCTTAAATAATGCAATAAAATCCTTAAATAATGCAGCAACGTCCTTAATAATGCAGCAGAGTCCTTAAATAATACAGCAAAGTCCTTAAATAATGCAGCAGAGGACTTAAATACTGCAGCAGCGTCCTTAAATAATGCAGCAGAGTCCTTAAATAATGCAACAAAGTCCTTAAATAATGCAGCAGAATCCTTAAATAATGCAAAAAATTCCTTAAATAATGCAGAAGAGTACTTAAATAATGCAGAAAAGTCGTTAAATAATGCAGCAAAGTCCTTAAATAATGCAGCAGAGTCCTTAAACATTGCAGCACAGTCCTTAATTAATGCAACAAAGTCCTTAAATAATGCAGCAGAGTCCTTAAATAATGCAGCAAAGTCCTTAAATAATGCAGCAGAGTCCTTAAACAATGCAACACAGTCCTTAAATAATGCAGCAAAGTCCTTAAATAATGCAGCAGAGTCCTTAAATACAGCAGCAGCGTCCTTAAATAATTCAGCAAAGTCCTTAAATAATGCAGCAGAGTCCTTAAATAATGCAACAAAGTCCTTAAATAATGCAGCAGAGTCCTTAAATAATGCAACAAAGTCCATAAATAATGCAGCAGAGTCCTTAAATACTGCAGCAGAGTCCTTAAATAATGCAGCAAAGTCCTTAAATAATGCAGCAGAGTCCTTAAATTCCGCAGCAGAGTGATTAAATAATGCAACAAAGTCCTTAATAATGCAGCAGAGTCCTTAAATAATGCAGCAAATTCTTTAAATAATGCAGCAGAATCCTTAAATAATGCAATAAAGTCCTTATCTAATGCAGCAACATCCTTAATAATGCAGCAGAGTCCTTAAATAATGCAGCAAAGTACTTAAATAATGCAGCAGAGGCCTTAAATACCGCAGCAGCATACTTAAATAATGCCGCAAAGTCCTTAAATAATGCAGCAGAGTCCTTAAATAATGCAACAAAGTCCTTAAATAATGCAGCAGAGTCCTTAAATAATGCAACAAAGTCCTTAAATAATGCACCAGAGTACTTAAATAATGCAGCAAAGTCCTTAAATAATGCAGCAGAGTCCTTAAATAATGCAACAAAGTCCTTAAATAATGCAGCAGAGTCCTTAAATAATGCAACAAAGTCCTTAAATAATGCAGCAGAGTCCTTAAATAATGCAACAAAGTCCTTAAATAATGCAGCAGAGTCCTTAAATAATGCAGCAAAGTCCTTAAATAATGCAGCAGAGTCCTTAAACAATGCAGCACAGTCCTTAAATAATGCAACAAAGTCCTTAAATAATGCAGCAGAGTCCTTAAATAATGCAGCAAAGTTCTTAAATAATGCAGCAGAGTCCTTAAACAATGCAGCACAGTCCTTAAATAATGCAGCAAAGTCCTTAAATAATGCAGCAGAGTCCTTAAATAATGCAGCAAACTCATTAAATAATGCAGCAAAGTACTTAAATAATGCAGCAAATTCCTTAAATAATGCAGCAGAATCCTTAAATAATGCAGCAAAGTCCTTAAATAATGCAGCAGAGTCCTTAAATAATGCAACAAAGTCCTTAAATAATGCAGCAGAGTCCTTAAATAATGCAACAAAGTCCTTAAATAATGCACCAGAGTACTTAAATAATGCAGCAAAGTCCTTAAATAATGCAGCAGAGTCCTTAAATAATGCAACAAAGTCCTTAAATAATGCAGCAGAGTCCTTAAATAATGCAACAAAGTCCTTAAATAATGCAGCAGAGTCCTTAAATAATGCAACAAAGTCCTTAAATAATGCAGCAGAGTCCTTAAATAATGCAGCAAAGTCCTTAAATAATGCAGCAGAGTCCTTAAACAATGCAGCACAGTCCTTAAATAATGCAACAAAGTCCTTAAATAATGCAGCAGAGTCCTTAAATAATGCAGCAAAGTTCTTAAATAATGCAGCAGAGTCCTTAAACAATGCAGCACAGTCCTTAAATAATGCAGCAAAGTCCTTAAATAATGCAGCAGAGTCCTTAAATAATGCAGCAAACTCATTAAATAATGCAGCAAAGTACTTAAATAATGCAGCAAATTCCTTAAATAATGCAGCAGAATCCTTAAATAATGCAATAAAGTCCTTAAATAATGCAGCAGAGTCCTTAAATAATGCAATAAATTCCTTAAATAATGCAGCAGAATCCTTAAATAATGCAATAAAGTCATTAAATAATGCAGCAGAGTCCTTAAATACTGCAGCAGAGACCTTAAATAATGCAGCAAAATCCTTAAATAATGCAGCAGAGTCCTTATATAATGCAGCAGAGTCCTAAAATACCGCAGCAGAGTCCTTAAATAATGCAGCAGAGTCCTTAAATAATGCAGCAAATTCATTAAATAATGCAGCAGAGTCCTTAAATAATGCAACAAAGTCCTTAAATAATGCAGCAGATTCCTTAAATTTCGCAGCAGCGTCCTTAAATAATGCATCAAAGTCCTTAAATAATGCAGCAGAGTCCTAAAATACCGCAGCAGAGTCCTTAAATAATGCAGCAAAGTCCTTAAATAATGCAGCAGAGTGCTTACATAATGCAGCAGAGTCCTTAAATTCCGCAGCAGAGTCATTAAATAATGCAGCAGAGTCCTTAAATAATGCAGCAAATTCATTAAATAATGCACAGAGTCATTAAATAATGCAACAAAGTCCTTAAATAATGCAGCAGAGTCCTTAAATAATGCAACAAAGTCCTTAAATAATGCAGCAGATTCCTTAAATAAAGCAGCAGAGTGCTTAAATAATGCAGCAGAGTCCTTAAATACCGCAGCAGAGTCATTAAATAATACAGCAGAGTCCTTAAATAATGCAGCAAATTCCTTAAATAATGCAGAGTCCTTAAATAATGCACTAAATTCCTTAAATAAAATGCAGCAACGCCCTTAATAATGCAGCAGAGTCCTTAAATAATTCAGCAAAGTCCTTAAATAATGCAGCAGAGTCCTTAAATACCGCAGCAGCGTCCTTAAATAATGCAACAAAGTCCTTAAATAATGCAGCTGAACCCTTAAATAATGCAACAAAGTCCTTAAATAATGCAGCAGACTCCTTAAATAATGCAACAAACTCCTTAAATAATGCAGCAGAGTACTTAAATAATGCAGCAGAGTACTTAAATAATGCAGCAAATTCCTTAAATAATGCAGCAGAATCCTTAAATAATGCAATAAAATCCTTAAATAATGCAGCAACATCCTTAATAATGCAGCAGAGTCCTTAAATAATACAGCAAAGTTCTTAAATAATGCAGCAGAGGACTTAAATACTGCAGCAGCGTCCTTAAATAATGCAGCAGAGTCCTTAAATAATGCAACAAAGTCCTTAAATAATGCAGCAGAATCCTTAAATAATGCAAAAAATTCCTTAAATAATGCAGAAGAGTACTTAAATAATGCAGAAAAGTTGTTAAATAATGCAACAAAGTCCTTAATAATGCAGCAGAGTCCTTAAATAATGCAGCAAATTCTTTAAATAATGCAGCAAAATCCTTAAATAATGCAATAAAGTCCTTATCTAATGCAGCAACGTCCTTAATAATGCAGCAGAGTCCTTAAATAATGCAGCAAAGTACTTAAATAATGCAGCAGAGGCCTTAAATACCGCAGCAGCATACTTAAATAATGCAGCAAAGTCCTTAAATAATGCAGCAGAGTCCTTAAATAATGCAACAAAGTCCTTAAATAATGCAGCAGAGTCCTTAAATAATGCAACAAACTCATTAAATAATGCAGCAAAGTACTTAAATAATGCAGCAAATTCCTTAAATAATGCAGCAGAATCCTTAAATAATGCAATAAAGTAAATTAAATAATGCAGCAGAGTCCTTAAATAATGCAAAAAAATCCTTAAATAATGCAGCAGAATCCTTAAATAATGCAACAAAGTCCTTAAATAATGCAGCAACGTCCTTAATAATGCAGCAGAGTCCTTAAATAATGCAGCAAATTCCTTAAATAATGCAGAGTCCTTAAATAATGCACTAAATTCCTTAAATAAAATGCAGCAACGCCCTTAATAATGCAGCTGAGTCCTTAAATAATTCAGCAAAGTCCTTAAATAATGCAGCAGAGTCCTTAAATACCGCAGCAGCGTCCTTAAATAATGCAAAAAAGTCCTTAAATAATGCAGCAGAACCCTTAAATAATGCAACAAAGTCCTTAAATAATGCAGCAGACTCCTTAAATAATGCAACAAACTCCTTAAATAATGCAGCAGAGTACTTAAATAATGCAGCAGAGTACTTAAATAATGCAGCAAATTCCTTAAATAATGCAGCAGAATCCTTAAATAATGCAATAAAATCCTTAAATAATGCAGCAACGTCCTTAATAATGCAGCAGAGTCCTTAAATAATACAGCAAAGTCCTTAAATAATGCAGCAGAGGACTTAAATACTGCAGCAGCGTCCTTAAATAATGCAGCAGAGTCCTTAAATAATGCAACAAAGTCCTTAAATAATGCAGCAGAATCCTTAAATAATGCAAAAAATTCCTTAAATAATGCAGAAGAGTACTTAAATAATGCAGAAAAGTCGTTAAATAATGCAGCAAAGTCCTTAAATAATGCAGCAGAGTCCTTAAACATTGCAGCACAGTCCTTAATTAATGCAACAAAGTCCTTAAATAATGCAGCAGAGTCCTTAAATAATGCAGCAAAGTCCTTAAATAATGCAGCAGAGTCCTTAAACAATGCAACACAGTCCTTAAATAATGCAGCAAAGTCCTTAAATAATGCAGCAGAGTCCTTAAATACAGCAGCAGCGTCCTTAAATAATTCAGCAAAGTCCTTAAATAATGCAGCAGAGTCCTTAAATAATGCAACAAAGTCCTTAAATAATGCAGCAGAGTCCTTAAATAATGCAACAAAGTCCATAAATAATGCAGCAGAGTCCTTAAATACTGCAGCAGAGTCCTTAAATAATGCAGCAAAGTCCTTAAATAATGCAGCAGAGTCCTTAAATTCCGCAGCAGAGTGATTAAATAATGCAACAAAGTCCTTAATAATGCAGCAGAGTCCTTAAATAATGCAGCAAATTCTTTAAATAATGCAGCAGAATCCTTAAATAATGCAATAAAGTCCTTATCTAATGCAGCAACATCCTTAATAATGCAGCAGAGTCCTTAAATAATGCAGCAAAGTACTTAAATAATGCAGCAGAGGCCTTAAATACCGCAGCAGCATACTTAAATAATGCAGCAAAGTCCTTAAATAATGCAGCAGAGTCCTTAAATAATGCAACAAAGTCCTTAAATAATGCAGCAGAGTCCTTAAATAATGCAACAAAGTCCTTAAATAATGCACCAGAGTACTTAAATAATGCAGCAAAGTCCTTAAATAATGCAGCAGAGTCCTTAAATAATGCAACAAAGTCCTTAAATAATGCAGCAGAGTCCTTAAATAATGCAACAAAGTCCTTAAATAATGCAGCAGAGTCCTTAAATAATGCAACAAAGTCCTTAAATAATGCAGCAGAGTCCTTAAATAATGCAGCAAAGTCCTTAAATAATGCAGCATAGTCCTTAAACAATGCAGCACAGTCCTTAAATAATGCAACAAAAGTCCTTAAATAATGCAGCAGAGTCCTTAAATAATGCAGCAGAGTCCTTAAATAATGCAGCAAAGTTCTTAAATAATGCAGCAGAGTCCTTAAACAATGCAGCACAGTCCTTAAATAATGCAGCAGAGTCCTTAAATAATGCAGCAGAGTCCTTAAATAATGCAGGAAACTCATTAAATAATGCAGCAAAGTACTTAAATAATGCAGCAAATTCCTTAAATAATGCAGCAGAATCCTTAAATAATGCAGCAAAGTCCTTAAATAATGCAGCAGAGTCCTTAAATAATGCAACAAAGTCCTTAAATAATGCAGCAGAGTCCTTAAATAATGCAACAAAGTCCTTAAATAATGCACCAGAGTACTTAAATAATGCAGCAAAGTCCTTAAATAATGCAGCAGAGTCCTTAAATAATGCAACAAAGTCCTTAAATAATGCAGCAGAGTCCTTAAATAATGCAACAAAGTCCTTAAATAATGCAGCAGAGTCCTTAAATAATGCAACAAAGTCCTTAAATAATGCAGCAGAGTCCTTAAATAATGCAGCAAAGTCCTTAAATAATGCAGCAGAGTCCTTAAACAATGCAGCACAGTCCTTAAATAATGCAACAAAGTCCTTAAATAATGCAGCAGAGTCCTTAAATAATGCAGCAAAGTTCTTAAATAATGCAGCAGAGTCCTTAAACAATGCAGCACAGTCCTTAAATAATGCAGCAAAGTCCTTAAATAATGCAGCAGAGTCCTTAAATAATGCAGCAAACTCATTAAATAATGCAGCAAAGTACTTAAATAATGCAGCAAATTCCTTAAATAATGCAGCAGAATCCTTAAATAATGCAATAAAGTCCTTAAATAATGCAGCAGAGTCCTTAAATAATGCAATAAATTCCTTAAATAATGCAGCAGAATCCTTAAATAATGCAATAAAGTCATTAAACAATGCAGCAGAGTCCTTAAATACTGCAGCAGAGACCTTAAATAATGCAGCAAAATCCTTAAATAATGCAGCAGAGTCCTTATATAATGCAGCAGAGTCCTAAAATACCGCAGCAGAGTCCTTAAATAATGCAGCAGAGTCCTTAAATAATGCAGCAAATTCATTAAATAATGCAGCAGAGTCCTTAAATAATGCAACAAAGTCCTTAAATAATGCAGCAGATTCCTTAAATTTCGCAGCAGCGTCCTTAAATAATGCATCAAAGTCCTTAAATAATGCAGCAGAGTCCTAAAATACCGCAGCAGAGTCCTTAAATAATGCAGCAAAGTCCTTAAATAATGCAGCAGAGTGCTTACATAATGCAGCAGAGTCCTTAAATTCCGCAGCAGAGTCATTAAATAATGCAGCAGAGTCCTTAAATAATGCAGCAAATTCATTAAATAATGCACAGAGTCATTAAATAATGCAACAAAGTCCTTAAATAATGCAGCAGAGTCCTTAAATAATGCAACAAAGTCCTTAAATAATGCAGCAGATTCCTTAAATAAAGCAGCAGAGTGCTTAAATAATGCAGCAGAGTCCTTAAATACCGCAGCAGAGTCATTAAATAATACAGCAGAGTCCTTAAATAATGCAGCAAATTCCTTAAATAATGCAGAGTCCTTAAATAATGCACTAAATTCCTTAAATAAAATGCAGCAACGCCCTTAATAATGCAGCAGAGTCCTTAAATAATTCAGCAAAGTCCTTAAATAATGCAGCAGAGTCCTTAAATACCGCAGCAGCGTCCTTAAATAATGCAACAAAGTCCTTAAATAATGCAGCTGAACCCTTAAATAATGCAACAAAGTCCTTAAATAATGCAGCAGACTCCTTAAATAATGCAACAAACTCCTTAAATAATGCAGCAGAGTACTTAAATAATGCAGCAGAGTACTTAAATAATGCAGCAAATTCCTTAAATAATGCAGCAGAATCCTTAAATAATGCAATAAAATCCTTAAATAATGCAGCAACATCCTTAATAATGCAGCAGAGTCCTTAAATAATACAGCAAAGTTCTTAAATAATGCAGCAGAGGACTTAAATACTGCAGCAGCGTCCTTAAATAATGCAGCAGAGTCCTTAAATAATGCAACAAAGTCCTTAAATAATGCAGCAGAATCCTTAAATAATGCAAAAAATTCCTTAAATAATGCAGAAGAGTACTTAAATAATGCAGAAAAGTTGTTAAATAATGCAACAAAGTCCTTAATAATGCAGCAGAGTCCTTAAATAATGCAGCAAATTCTTTAAATAATGCAGCAAAATCCTTAAATAATGCAATAAAGTCCTTATCTAATGCAGCAACGTCCTTAATAATGCAGCGGAGTCCTTAAATAATGCAGCAAAGTACTTAAATAATGCAGCAGAGGCCTTAAATACCGCAGCAGCATACTTAAATAATGCAGCAAAGTCCTTAAATAATGCAGCAGAGTCCTTAAATAATGCAACAAAGTCCTTAAATAATGCAGCAGAGTCCTTAAATAATGCAACAAACTCATTAAATAATGCAGCAAAGTACTTAAATAATGCAGCAAATTCCTTAAATAATGCAGCAGAATCCTTAAATAATGCAATAAAGTCCTTAAATAATGCAGCAGAGTCCTTAAATAATGCAAAAAATTCCTTAAATAATGCAGCAGAATCCTTAAATAATGCAACAAAGTCCTTAAATAATGCAGCAACGTCCTTAATAATGCAGCAGAGTCCTTAAATAATGCAGCAAATTCCTTAAATAATGCAGAGTCCTTAAATAATGCACTAAATTCCTTAAATAAAATGCAGCAACGCCCTTAATAATGCAGCTGAGTCCTTAAATAATTCAGCAAAGTCCTTAAATAATGCAGCAGAGTCCTTAAATACCGCAGCAGCGTCCTTAAATAATGCAAAAAAGTCCTTAAATAATGCAGCAGAACCCTTAAATAATGCAACAAAGTCCTTAAATAATGCAGCAGACTCCTTAAATAATGCAACAAACTCCTTAAATAATGCAGCAGAGTACTTAAATAATGCAGCAGAGTACTTAAATAATGCAGCAAATTCCTTAAATAATGCAGCAGAATCCTTAAATAATGCAATAAAATCCTTAAATAATGCAGCAACGTCCTTAATAATGCAGCAGAGTCCTTAAATAATACAGCAAAGTCCTTAAATAATGCAGCAGAGGACTTAAATACTGCAGCAGCGTCCTTAAATAATGCAGCAGAGTCCTTAAATAATGCAACAAAGTCCTTAAATAATGCAGCAGAATCCTTAAATAATGCAAAAAATTCCTTAAATAATGCAGAAGAGTACTTAAATAATGCAGAAAAGTCGTTAAATAATGCAGCAAAGTCCTTAAATAATGCAGCAGAGTCCTTAAACATTGCAGCACAGTCCTTAATTAATGCAACAAAGTCCTTAAATAATGCAGCAGAGTCCTTAAATAATGCAGCAAAGTCCTTAAATAATGCAGCAGAGTCCTTAAACAATGCAACACAGTCCTTAAATAATGCAGCAAAGTCCTTAAATAATGCAGCAGAGTCCTTAAATACAGCAGCAGCGTCCTTAAATAATTCAGCAAAGTCCTTAAATAATGCAGCAGAGTCCTTAAATAATGCAACAAAGTCCTTAAATAATGCAGCAGAGTCCTTAAATAATGCAACAAAGTCCATAAATAATGCAGCAGAGTCCTTAAATACTGCAGCAGAGTCCTTAAATAATGCAGCAAAGTCCTTAAATAATGCAGCAGAGTCCTTAAATTCCGCAGCAGAGTGATTAAATAATGCAACAAAGTCCTTAATAATGCAGCAGAGTCCTTAAATAATGCAGCAAATTCTTTAAATAATGCAGCAGAATCCTTAAATAATGCAATAAAGTCCTTATCTAATGCAGCAACATCCTTAATAATGCAGCAGAGTCCTTAAATAATGCAGCAAAGTACTTAAATAATGCAGCAGAGGCCTTAAATACCGCAGCAGCATACTTAAATAATGCAGCAAAGTCCTTAAATAATGCAGCAGAGTCCTTAAATAATGCAACAAAGTCCTTAAATAATGCAGCAGAGTCCTTAAATAATGCAACAAAGTCCTTAAATAATGCACCAGAGTACTTAAATAATGCAGCAAAGTCCTTAAATAATGCAGCAGAGTCCTTAAATAATGCAACAAAGTCCTTAAATAATGCAGCAGAGTCCTTAAATAATGCAACAAAGTCCTTAAATAATGCAGCAGAGTCCTTAAATAATGCAACAAAGTCCTTAAATAATGCAGCAGAGTCCTTAAATAATGCAGCAAAGTCCTTAAATAATGCAGCAGAGTCCTTAAACAATGCAGCACAGTCCTTAAATAATGCAACAAAAGTCCTTAAATAATGCAGCAGAGTCCTTAAATAATGCAGCAGAGTCCTTAAATAATGCAGCAAAGTTCTTAAATAATGCAGCAGAGTCCTTAAACAATGCAGCACAGTCCTTAAATAATGCAGCAGAGTCCTTAAATAATGCAACAAAGTCCTTAAATAATGCAGCAGAGTCCTTAAATAATGCAACAAAGTCCTTAAATAATGCAGCAGAGTCCTTAAATAATGCAACAAAGTCCTTAAATAATGCAGCAGAGTCCTTAAATAATGCAGCAAAGTCCTTAAATAATGCAGCAGAGTCCTTAAACAATGCAGCACAGTCCTTAAATAATGCAACAAAGTCCTTAAATAATGCAGCAGAGTCCTTAAATAATGCAGCAAAGTTCTTAAATAATGCAGCAGAGTCCTTAAACAATGCAGCACAGTCCTTAAATAATGCAGCAAAGTCCTTAAATAATGCAGCAGAGTCCTTAAATAATGCAGCAAACTCATTAAATAATGCAGCAAAGTACTTAAATAATGCAGCAAATTCCTTAAATAATGCAGCAGAATCCTTAAATAATGCAATAAAGTCCTTAAATAATGCAGCAGAGTCCTTAAATAATGCAATAAATTCCTTAAATAATGCAGCAGAATCCTTAAATAATGCAATAAAGTCATTAAACAATGCAGCAGAGTCCTTAAATACTGCAGCAGAGACCTTAAATAATGCAGCAAAATCCTTAAATAATGCAGCAGAGTCCTTATATAATGCAGCAGAGTCCTAAAATACCGCAGCAGAGTCCTTAAATAATGCAGCAGAGTCCTTAAATAATGCAGCAAATTCATTAAATAATGCAGCAGAGTCCTTAAATAATGCAACAAAGTCCTTAAATAATGCAGCAGATTCCTTAAATTTCGCAGCAGCGTCCTTAAATAATGCATCAAAGTCCTTAAATAATGCAGCAGAGTCCTAAAATACCGCAGCAGAGTCCTTAAATAATGCAGCAAAGTCCTTAAATAATGCAGCAGAGTGCTTACATAATGCAGCAGAGTCCTTAAATTCCGCAGCAGAGTCATTAAATAATGCAGCAGAGTCCTTAAATAATGCAGCAAATTCATTAAATAATGCACAGAGTCATTAAATAATGCAACAAAGTCCTTAAATAATGCAGCAGAGTCCTTAAATAATGCAACAAAGTCCTTAAATAATGCAGCAGATTCCTTAAATAAAGCAGCAGAGTGCTTAAATAATGCAGCAGAGTCCTTAAATACCGCAGCAGAGTCATTAAATAATACAGCAGAGTCCTTAAATAATGCAGCAAATTCCTTAAATAATGCAGAGTCCTTAAATAATGCACTAAATTCCTTAAATAAAATGCAGCAACGCCCTTAATAATGCAGCAGAGTCCTTAAATAATTCAGCAAAGTCCTTAAATAATGCAGCAGAGTCCTTAAATACCGCAGCAGCGTCCTTAAATAATGCAACAAAGTCCTTAAATAATGCAGCTGAACCCTTAAATAATGCAACAAAGTCCTTAAATAATGCAGCAGACTCCTTAAATAATGCAACAAACTCCTTAAATAATGCAGCAGAGTACTTAAATAATGCAGCAGAGTACTTAAATAATGCAGCAAATTCCTTAAATAATGCAGCAGAATCCTTAAATAATGCAATAAAATCCTTAAATAATGCAGCAACATCCTTAATAATGCAGCAGAGTCCTTAAATAATACAGCAAAGTTCTTAAATAATGCAGCAGAGGACTTAAATACTGCAGCAGCGTCCTTAAATAATGCAGCAGAGTCCTTAAATAATGCAACAAAGTCCTTAAATAATGCAGCAGAATCCTTAAATAATGCAAAAAATTCCTTAAATAATGCAGAAGAGTACTTAAATAATGCAGAAAAGTTGTTAAATAATGCAACAAAGTCCTTAATAATGCAGCAGAGTCCTTAAATAATGCAGCAAATTCTTTAAATAATGCAGCAAAATCCTTAAATAATGCAATAAAGTCCTTATCTAATGCAGCAACGTCCTTAATAATGCAGCGGAGTCCTTAAATAATGCAGCAAAGTACTTAAATAATGCAGCAGAGGCCTTAAATACCGCAGCAGCATACTTAAATAATGCAGCAAAGTCCTTAAATAATGCAGCAGAGTCCTTAAATAATGCAACAAAGTCCTTAAATAATGCAGCAGAGTCCTTAAATACCGCAGCAGCGTCCTTAAATAATGCAAAAAAGTCCTTAAATAATGCAGCAGAACCCTTAAATAATGCAACAAAGTCCTTAAATAATGCAGCAGACTCCTTAAATAATGCAACAAACTCCTTAAATAATGCAGCAGAGTACTTAAATAATGCAGCAGAGTACTTAAATAATGCAGCAAATTCCTTAAATAATGCAGCAGAATCCTTAAATAATGCAATAAAATCCTTAAATAATGCAGCAACGTCCTTAATAATGCAGCAGAGTCCTTAAATAATACAGCAAAGTCCTTAAATAATGCAGCAGAGGACTTAAATACTGCAGCAGCGTCCTTAAATAATGCAGCAGAGTCCTTAAATAATGCAACAAAGTCCTTAAATAATGCAGCAGAATCCTTAAATAATGCAAAAAATTCCTTAAATAATGCAGAAGAGTACTTAAATAATGCAGAAAAGTCGTTAAATAATGCAGCAAAGTCCTTAAATAATGCAGCAGAGTCCTTAAACATTGCAGCACAGTCCTTAATTAATGCAACAAAGTCCTTAAATAATGCAGCAGAGTCCTTAAATAATGCAGCAAAGTCCTTAAATAATGCAGCAGAGTCCTTAAACAATGCAACACAGTCCTTAAATAATGCAGCAAAGTCCTTAAATAATGCAGCAGAGTCCTTAAATACAGCAGCAGCGTCCTTAAATAATTCAGCAAAGTCCTTAAATAATGCAGCAGAGTCCTTAAATAATGCAACAAAGTCCTTAAATAATGCAGCAGAGTCCTTAAATAATGCAACAAAGTCCATAAATAATGCAGCAGAGTCCTTAAATACTGCAGCAGAGTCCTTAAATAATGCAGCAAAGTCCTTAAATAATGCAGCAGAGTCCTTAAATTCCGCAGCAGAGTGATTAAATAATGCAACAAAGTCCTTAATAATGCAGCAGAGTCCTTAAATAATGCAGCAAATTCTTTAAATAATGCAGCAGAATCCTTAAATAATGCAATAAAGTCCTTATCTAATGCAGCAACATCCTTAATAATGCAGCAGAGTCCTTAAATAATGCAGCAAAGTACTTAAATAATGCAGCAGAGGCCTTAAATACCGCAGCAGCATACTTAAATAATGCAGCAAAGTCCTTAAATAATGCAGCAGAGTCCTTAAATAATGCAACAAAGTCCTTAAATAATGCAGCAGAGTCCTTAAATAATGCAACAAAGTCCTTAAATAATGCACCAGAGTACTTAAATAATGCAGCAAAGTCCTTAAATAATGCAGCAGAGTCCTTAAATAATGCAACAAAGTCCTTAAATAATGCAGCAGAGTCCTTAAATAATGCAACAAAGTCCTTAAATAATGCAGCAGAGTCCTTAAATAATGCAACAAAGTCCTTAAATAATGCAGCAGAGTCCTTAAATAATGCAGCAAAGTCCTTAAATAATGCAGCATAGTCCTTAAACAATGCAGCACAGTCCTTAAATAATGCAACAAAAGTCCTTAAATAATGCAGCAGAGTCCTTAAATAATGCAGCAGAGTCCTTAAATAATGCAGCAAAGTTCTTAAATAATGCAGCAGAGTCCTTAAACAATGCAGCACAGTCCTTAAATAATGCAGCAGAGTCCTTAAATAATGCAGCAGAGTCCTTAAATAATGCAGGAAACTCATTAAATAATGCAGCAAAGTACTTAAATAATGCAGCAAATTCCTTAAATAATGCAGCAGAATCCTTAAATAATGCAGCAAAGTCCTTAAATAATGCAGCAGAGTCCTTAAATAATGCAACAAAGTCCTTAAATAATGCAGCAGAGTCCTTAAATAATGCAACAAAGTCCTTAAATAATGCACCAGAGTACTTAAATAATGCAGCAAAGTCCTTAAATAATGCAGCAGAGTCCTTAAATAATGCAACAAAGTCCTTAAATAATGCAGCAGAGTCCTTAAATAATGCAACAAAGTCCTTAAATAATGCAGCAGAGTCCTTAAATAATGCAACAAAGTCCTTAAATAATGCAGCAGAGTCCTTAAATAATGCAGCAAAGTCCTTAAATAATGCAGCAGAGTCCTTAAACAATGCAGCACAGTCCTTAAATAATGCAACAAAGTCCTTAAATAATGCAGCAGAGTCCTTAAATAATGCAGCAAAGTTCTTAAATAATGCAGCAGAGTCCTTAAACAATGCAGCACAGTCCTTAAATAATGCAGCAAAGTCCTTAAATAATGCAGCAGAGTCCTTAAATAATGCAGCAAACTCATTAAATAATGCAGCAAAGTACTTAAATAATGCAGCAAATTCCTTAAATAATGCAGCAGAATCCTTAAATAATGCAATAAAGTCCTTAAATAATGCAGCAGAGTCCTTAAATAATGCAATAAATTCCTTAAATAATGCAGCAGAATCCTTAAATAATGCAATAAAGTCATTAAACAATGCAGCAGAGTCCTTAAATACTGCAGCAGAGACCTTAAATAATGCAGCAAAATCCTTAAATAATGCAGCAGAGTCCTTATATAATGCAGCAGAGTCCTAAAATACCGCAGCAGAGTCCTTAAATAATGCAGCAGAGTCCTTAAATAATGCAGCAAATTCATTAAATAATGCAGCAGAGTCCTTAAATAATGCAACAAAGTCCTTAAATAATGCAGCAGATTCCTTAAATTTCGCAGCAGCGTCCTTAAATAATGCATCAAAGTCCTTAAATAATGCAGCAGAGTCCTAAAATACCGCAGCAGAGTCCTTAAATAATGCAGCAAAGTCCTTAAATAATGCAGCAGAGTGCTTACATAATGCAGCAGAGTCCTTAAATTCCGCAGCAGAGTCATTAAATAATGCAGCAGAGTCCTTAAATAATGCAGCAAATTCATTAAATAATGCACAGAGTCATTAAATAATGCAACAAAGTCCTTAAATAATGCAGCAGAGTCCTTAAATAATGCAACAAAGTCCTTAAATAATGCAGCAGATTCCTTAAATAAAGCAGCAGAGTGCTTAAATAATGCAGCAGAGTCCTTAAATACCGCAGCAGAGTCATTAAATAATACAGCAGAGTCCTTAAATAATGCAGCAAATTCCTTAAATAATGCAGAGTCCTTAAATAATGCACTAAATTCCTTAAATAAAATGCAGCAACGCCCTTAATAATGCAGCAGAGTCCTTAAATAATTCAGCAAAGTCCTTAAATAATGCAGCAGAGTCCTTAAATACCGCAGCAGCGTCCTTAAATAATGCAACAAAGTCCTTAAATAATGCAGCTGAACCCTTAAATAATGCAACAAAGTCCTTAAATAATGCAGCAGACTCCTTAAATAATGCAACAAACTCCTTAAATAATGCAGCAGAGTACTTAAATAATGCAGCAGAGTACTTAAATAATGCAGCAAATTCCTTAAATAATGCAGCAGAATCCTTAAATAATGCAATAAAATCCTTAAATAATGCAGCAACATCCTTAATAATGCAGCAGAGTCCTTAAATAATACAGCAAAGTTCTTAAATAATGCAGCAGAGGACTTAAATACTGCAGCAGCGTCCTTAAATAATGCAGCAGAGTCCTTAAATAATGCAACAAAGTCCTTAAATAATGCAGCAGAATCCTTAAATAATGCAAAAAATTCCTTAAATAATGCAGAAGAGTACTTAAATAATGCAGAAAAGTTGTTAAATAATGCAACAAAGTCCTTAATAATGCAGCAGAGTCCTTAAATAATGCAGCAAATTCTTTAAATAATGCAGCAAAATCCTTAAATAATGCAATAAAGTCCTTATCTAATGCAGCAACGTCCTTAATAATGCAGCGGAGTCCTTAAATAATGCAGCAAAGTACTTAAATAATGCAGCAGAGGCCTTAAATACCGCAGCAGCATACTTAAATAATGCAGCAAAGTCCTTAAATAATGCAGCAGAGTCCTTAAATAATGCAACAAAGTCCTTAAATAATGCAGCAGAGTCCTTAAATAATGCAACAAACTCATTAAATAATGCAGCAAAGTACTTAAATAATGCAGCAAATTCCTTAAATAATGCAGCAGAATCCTTAAATAATGCAATAAAGTCCTTAAATAATGCAGCAGAGTCCTTAAATAATGCAAAAAATTCCTTAAATAATGCAGCAGAATCCTTAAATAATGCAACAAAGTCCTTAAATAATGCAGCAACGTCCTTAATAATGCAGCAGAGTCCTTAAATAATGCAGCAAATTCCTTAAATAATGCAGAGTCCTTAAATAATGCACTAAATTCCTTAAATAAAATGCAGCAACGCCCTTAATAATGCAGCTGAGTCCTTAAATAATTCAGCAAAGTCCTTAAATAATGCAGCAGAGTCCTTAAATACCGCAGCAGCGTCCTTAAATAATGCAAAAAAGTCCTTAAATAATGCAGCAGAACCCTTAAATAATGCAACAAAGTCCTTAAATAATGCAGCAGACTCCTTAAATAATGCAACAAACTCCTTAAATAATGCAGCAGAGTACTTAAATAATGCAGCAGAGTACTTAAATAATGCAGCAAATTCCTTAAATAATGCAGCAGAATCCTTAAATAATGCAATAAAATCCTTAAATAATGCAGCAACGTCCTTAATAATGCAGCAGAGTCCTTAAATAATACAGCAAAGTCCTTAAATAATGCAGCAGAGGACTTAAATACTGCAGCAGCGTCCTTAAATAATGCAGCAGAGTCCTTAAATAATGCAACAAAGTCCTTAAATAATGCAGCAGAATCCTTAAATAATGCAAAAAATTCCTTAAATAATGCAGAAGAGTACTTAAATAATGCAGAAAAGTCGTTAAATAATGCAGCAAAGTCCTTAAATAATGCAGCAGAGTCCTTAAACATTGCAGCACAGTCCTTAATTAATGCAACAAAGTCCTTAAATAATGCAGCAGAGTCCTTAAATAATGCAGCAAAGTCCTTAAATAATGCAGCAGAGTCCTTAAACAATGCAACACAGTCCTTAAATAATGCAGCAAAGTCCTTAAATAATGCAGCAGAGTCCTTAAATACAGCAGCAGCGTCCTTAAATAATTCAGCAAAGTCCTTAAATAATGCAGCAGAGTCCTTAAATAATGCAACAAAGTCCTTAAATAATGCAGCAGAGTCCTTAAATAATGCAACAAAGTCCATAAATAATGCAGCAGAGTCCTTAAATACTGCAGCAGAGTCCTTAAATAATGCAGCAAAGTCCTTAAATAATGCAGCAGAGTCCTTAAATTCCGCAGCAGAGTGATTAAATAATGCAACAAAGTCCTTAATAATGCAGCAGAGTCCTTAAATAATGCAGCAAATTCTTTAAATAATGCAGCAGAATCCTTAAATAATGCAATAAAGTCCTTATCTAATGCAGCAACATCCTTAATAATGCAGCAGAGTCCTTAAATAATGCAGCAAAGTACTTAAATAATGCAGCAGAGGCCTTAAATACCGCAGCAGCATACTTAAATAATGCAGCAAAGTCCTTAAATAATGCAGCAGAGTCCTTAAATAATGCAACAAAGTCCTTAAATAATGCAGCAGAGTCCTTAAATAATGCAACAAAGTCCTTAAATAATGCACAGAGTACTTAAATAATGCAGCAAAGTCCTTAAATAATGCAGCAGAGTCCTTAAATAATGCAACAAAGTCCTTAAATAATGCAGCAGAGTCCTTAAATAATGCAACAAAGTCCTTAAATAATGCAGCAGAGTCCTTAAATAATGCAACAAAGTCCTTAAATAATGCAGCAGAGTCCTTAAATAATGCAGCAAAGTCCTTAAATAATGCAGCAGAGTCCTTAAACAATGCAGCACAGTCCTTAAATAATGCAACAAAAGTCCTTAAATAATGCAGCAGAGTCCTTAAATAATGCAGCAGAGTCCTTAAATAATGCAGCAAAGTTCTTAAATAATGCAGCAGAGTCCTTAAACAATGCAGCACAGTCCTTAAATAATGCAGCAGAGTCCTTAAATAATGCAACAAAGTCCTTAAATAATGCAGCAGAGTCCTTAAATAATGCAACAAAGTCCTTAAATAATGCAGCAGAGTCCTTAAATAATGCAACAAAGTCCTTAAATAATGCAGCAGAGTCCTTAAATAATGCAGCAAAGTCCTTAAATAATGCAGCAGAGTCCTTAAACAATGCAGCACAGTCCTTAAATAATGCAACAAAGTCCTTAAATAATGCAGCAGAGTCCTTAAATAATGCAGCAAAGTTCTTAAATAATGCAGCAGAGTCCTTAAACAATGCAGCACAGTCCTTAAATAATGCAGCAAAGTCCTTAAATAATGCAGCAGAGTCCTTAAATAATGCAGCAAACTCATTAAATAATGCAGCAAAGTACTTAAATAATGCAGCAAATTCCTTAAATAATGCAGCAGAATCCTTAAATAATGCAATAAAGTCCTTAAATAATGCAGCAGAGTCCTTAAATAATGCAATAAATTCCTTAAATAATGCAGCAGAATCCTTAAATAATGCAATAAAGTCATTAAACAATGCAGCAGAGTCCTTAAATACTGCAGCAGAGACCTTAAATAATGCAGCAAAATCCTTAAATAATGCAGCAGAGTCCTTATATAATGCAGCAGAGTCCTAAAATACCGCAGCAGAGTCCTTAAATAATGCAGCAGAGTCCTTAAATAATGCAGCAAATTCATTAAATAATGCAGCAGAGTCCTTAAATAATGCAACAAAGTCCTTAAATAATGCAGCAGATTCCTTAAATTTCGCAGCAGCGTCCTTAAATAATGCATCAAAGTCCTTAAATAATGCAGCAGAGTCCTAAAATACCGCAGCAGAGTCCTTAAATAATGCAGCAAAGTCCTTAAATAATGCAGCAGAGTGCTTACATAATGCAGCAGAGTCCTTAAATTCCGCAGCAGAGTCATTAAATAATGCAGCAGAGTCCTTAAATAATGCAGCAAATTCATTAAATAATGCACAGAGTCATTAAATAATGCAACAAAGTCCTTAAATAATGCAGCAGAGTCCTTAAATAATGCAACAAAGTCCTTAAATAATGCAGCAGATTCCTTAAATAAAGCAGCAGAGTGCTTAAATAATGCAGCAGAGTCCTTAAATACCGCAGCAGAGTCATTAAATAATACAGCAGAGTCCTTAAATAATGCAGCAAATTCCTTAAATAATGCAGAGTCCTTAAATAATGCACTAAATTCCTTAAATAAAATGCAGCAACGCCCTTAATAATGCAGCAGAGTCCTTAAATAATTCAGCAAAGTCCTTAAATAATGCAGCAGAGTCCTTAAATACCGCAGCAGCGTCCTTAAATAATGCAACAAAGTCCTTAAATAATGCAGCTGAACCCTTAAATAATGCAACAAAGTCCTTAAATAATGCAGCAGACTCCTTAAATAATGCAACAAACTCCTTAAATAATGCAGCAGAGTACTTAAATAATGCAGCAGAGTACTTAAATAATGCAGCAAATTCCTTAAATAATGCAGCAGAATCCTTAAATAATGCAATAAAATCCTTAAATAATGCAGCAACATCCTTAATAATGCAGCAGAGTCCTTAAATAATACAGCAAAGTTCTTAAATAATGCAGCAGAGGACTTAAATACTGCAGCAGCGTCCTTAAATAATGCAGCAGAGTCCTTAAATAATGCAACAAAGTCCTTAAATAATGCAGCAGAATCCTTAAATAATGCAAAAAATTCCTTAAATAATGCAGAAGAGTACTTAAATAATGCAGAAAAGTTGTTAAATAATGCAACAAAGTCCTTAATAATGCAGCAGAGTCCTTAAATAATGCAGCAAATTCTTTAAATAATGCAGCAAAATCCTTAAATAATGCAATAAAGTCCTTATCTAATGCAGCAACGTCCTTAATAATGCAGCGGAGTCCTTAAATAATGCAGCAAAGTACTTAAATAATGCAGCAGAGGCCTTAAATACCGCAGCAGCATACTTAAATAATGCAGCAAAGTCCTTAAATAATGCAGCAGAGTCCTTAAATAATGCAACAAAGTCCTTAAATAATGCAGCAGAGTCCTTAAATAATGCAACAAACTCATTAAATAATGCAGCAAAGTACTTAAATAATGCAGCAAATTCCTTAAATAATGCAGCAGAATCCTTAAATAATGCAATAAAGTCCTTAAATAATGCAGCAGAGTCCTTAAATAATGCAAAAAATTCCTTAAATAATGCAGCAGAATCCTTAAATAATGCAACAAAGTCCTTAAATAATGCAGCAACGTCCTTAATAATGCAGCAGAGTCCTTAAATAATGCAGCAAATTCCTTAAATAATGCAGAGTCCTTAAATAATGCACTAAATTCCTTAAATAAAATGCAGCAACGCCCTTAATAATGCAGCTGAGTCCTTAAATAATTCAGCAAAGTCCTTAAATAATGCAGCAGAGTCCTTAAATACCGCAGCAGCGTCCTTAAATAATGCAAAAAAGTCCTTAAATAATGCAGCAGAACCCTTAAATAATGCAACAAAGTCCTTAAATAATGCAGCAGACTCCTTAAATAATGCAACAAACTCCTTAAATAATGCAGCAGAGTACTTAAATAATGCAGCAGAGTACTTAAATAATGCAGCAAATTCCTTAAATAATGCAGCAGAATCCTTAAATAATGCAATAAAATCCTTAAATAATGCAGCAACGTCCTTAATAATGCAGCAGAGTCCTTAAATAATACAGCAAAGTCCTTAAATAATGCAGCAGAGGACTTAAATACTGCAGCAGCGTCCTTAAATAATGCAGCAGAGTCCTTAAATAATGCAACAAAGTCCTTAAATAATGCAGCAGAATCCTTAAATAATGCAAAAAATTCCTTAAATAATGCAGAAGAGTACTTAAATAATGCAGAAAAGTCGTTAAATAATGCAGCAAAGTCCTTAAATAATGCAGCAGAGTCCTTAAACATTGCAGCACAGTCCTTAATTAATGCAACAAAGTCCTTAAATAATGCAGCAGAGTCCTTAAATAATGCAGCAAAGTCCTTAAATAATGCAGCAGAGTCCTTAAACAATGCAACACAGTCCTTAAATAATGCAGCAAAGTCCTTAAATAATGCAGCAGAGTCCTTAAATACAGCAGCAGCGTCCTTAAATAATTCAGCAAAGTCCTTAAATAATGCAGCAGAGTCCTTAAATAATGCAACAAAGTCCTTAAATAATGCAGCAGAGTCCTTAAATAATGCAACAAAGTCCATAAATAATGCAGCAGAGTCCTTAAATACTGCAGCAGAGTCCTTAAATAATGCAGCAAAGTCCTTAAATAATGCAGCAGAGTCCTTAAATTCCGCAGCAGAGTGATTAAATAATGCAACAAAGTCCTTAATAATGCAGCAGAGTCCTTAAATAATGCAGCAAATTCTTTAAATAATGCAGCAGAATCCTTAAATAATGCAATAAAGTCCTTATCTAATGCAGCAACATCCTTAATAATGCAGCAGAGTCCTTAAATAATGCAGCAAAGTACTTAAATAATGCAGCAGAGGCCTTAAATACCGCAGCAGCATACTTAAATAATGCAGCAAAGTCCTTAAATAATGCAGCAGAGTCCTTAAATAATGCAACAAAGTCCTTAAATAATGCAGCAGAGTCCTTAAATAATGCAACAAAGTCCTTAAATAATGCACCAGAGTACTTAAATAATGCAGCAAAGTCCTTAAATAATGCAGCAGAGTCCTTAAATAATGCAACAAAGTCCTTAAATAATGCAGCAGAGTCCTTAAATAATGCAACAAAGTCCTTAAATAATGCAGCAGAGTCCTTAAATAATGCAACAAAGTCCTTAAATAATGCAGCAGAGTCCTTA
The DNA here is from genome assembly GCF_046119375.1 of Phyllobates terribilis. Classification (NCBI taxonomy): domain Eukaryota; kingdom Metazoa; phylum Chordata; class Amphibia; order Anura; family Dendrobatidae; genus Phyllobates; species Phyllobates terribilis. Next base: position 1,845,794 of record NW_027363114.1, on the reverse strand, counting down.
AATAATGCAGCAAAGTCCTTAAATAATGCAGCAGAGTCCTTAAACAATGCAGCACAGTCCTTAAATAATGCAACAAAAGTCCTTAAATAATGCAGCAGAGTCCTTAAATAATGCAGCAGAGTCCTTAAATAATGCAGCAAAGTTCTTAAATAATGCAGCAGAGTCCTTAAACAATGCAGCACAGTCCTTAAATAATGCAGCAGAGTCCTTAAATAATGCAGCAGAGTCCTTAAATAATGCAGGAAACTCATTAAATAATGCAGCAAAGTACTTAAATAATGCAGCAAATTCCTTAAATAATGCAGCAGAATCCTTAAATAATGCAGCAAAGTCCTTAAATAATGCAGCAGAGTCCTTAAATAATGCAACAAAGTCCTTAAATAATGCAGCAGAGTCCTTAAATAATGCAACAAAGTCCTTAAATAATGCACCAGAGTACTTAAATAATGCAGCAAAGTCCTTAAATAATGCAGCAGAGTCCTTAAATAATGCAACAAAGTCCTTAAATAATGCAGCAGAGTCCTTAAATAATGCAACAAAGTCCTTAAATAATGCAGCAGAGTCCTTAAATAATGCAACAAAGTCCTTAAATAATGCAGCAGAGTCCTTAAATAATGCAGCAAAGTCCTTAAATAATGCAGCAGAGTCCTTAAACAATGCAGCACAGTCCTTAAATAATGCAACAAAGTCCTTAAATAATGCAGCAGAGTCCTTAAATAATGCAGCAAAGTTCTTAAATAATGCAGCAGAGTCCTTAAACAATGCAGCACAGTCCTTAAATAATGCAGCAAAGTCCTTAAATAATGCAGCAGAGTCCTTAAATAATGCAGCAAACTCATTAAATAATGCAGCAAAGTACTTAAATAATGCAGCAAATTCCTTAAATAATGCAGCAGAATCCTTAAATAATGCAATAAAGTCCTTAAATAATGCAGCAGAGTCCTTAAATAATGCAATAAATTCCTTAAATAATGCAGCAGAATCCTTAAATAATGCAATAAAGTCATTAAACAATGCAGCAGAGTCCTTAAATACTGCAGCAGAGACCTTAAATAATGCAGCAAAATCCTTAAATAATGCAGCAGAGTCCTTATATAATGCAGCAGAGTCCTAAAATACCGCAGCAGAGTCCTTAAATAATGCAGCAGAGTCCTTAAATAATGCAGCAAATTCATTAAATAATGCAGCAGAGTCCTTAAATAATGCAACAAAGTCCTTAAATAATGCAGCAGATTCCTTAAATTTCGCAGCAGCGTCCTTAAATAATGCATCAAAGTCCTTAAATAATGCAGCAGAGTCCTAAAATACCGCAGCAGAGTCCTTAAATAATGCAGCAAAGTCCTTAAATAATGCAGCAGAGTGCTTACATAATGCAGCAGAGTCCTTAAATTCCGCAGCAGAGTCATTAAATAATGCAGCAGAGTCCTTAAATAATGCAGCAAATTCATTAAATAATGCACAGAGTCATTAAATAATGCAACAAAGTCCTTAAATAATGCAGCAGAGTCCTTAAATAATGCAACAAAGTCCTTAAATAATGCAGCAGATTCCTTAAATAAAGCAGCAGAGTGCTTAAATAATGCAGCAGAGTCCTTAAATACCGCAGCAGAGTCATTAAATAATACAGCAGAGTCCTTAAATAATGCAGCAAATTCCTTAAATAATGCAGAGTCCTTAAATAATGCACTAAATTCCTTAAATAAAATGCAGCAACGCCCTTAATAATGCAGCAGAGTCCTTAAATAATTCAGCAAAGTCCTTAAATAATGCAGCAGAGTCCTTAAATACCGCAGCAGCGTCCTTAAATAATGCAACAAAGTCCTTAAATAATGCAGCTGAACCCTTAAATAATGCAACAAAGTCCTTAAATAATGCAGCAGACTCCTTAAATAATGCAACAAACTCCTTAAATAATGCAGCAGAGTACTTAAATAATGCAGCAGAGTACTTAAATAATGCAGCAAATTCCTTAAATAATGCAGCAGAATCCTTAAATAATGCAATAAAATCCTTAAATAATGCAGCAACATCCTTAATAATGCAGCAGAGTCCTTAAATAATACAGCAAAGTTCTTAAATAATGCAGCAGAGGACTTAAATACTGCAGCAGCGTCCTTAAATAATGCAGCAGAGTCCTTAAATAATGCAACAAAGTCCTTAAATAATGCAGCAGAATCCTTAAATAATGCAAAAAATTCCTTAAATAATGCAGAAGAGTACTTAAATAATGCAGAAAAGTTGTTAAATAATGCAACAAAGTACTTAATAATGCAGCAGAGTCCTTAAATAATGCAGCAAATTCTTTAAATAATGCAGCAAAATCCTTAAATAATGCAATAAAGTCCTTATCTAATGCAGCAACGTCCTTAATAATGCAGCGGAGTCCTTAAATAATGCAGCAAAGTACTTAAATAATGCAGCAGAGGCCTTAAATACCGCAGCAGCATACTTAAATAATGCAGCAAAGTCCTTAAATAATGCAGCAGAGTCCTTAAATAATGCAACAAAGTCCTTAAATAATGCAGCAGAGTCCTTAAATAATGCAACAAACTCATTAAATAATGCAGCAAAGTACTTAAATAATGCAGCAAATTCCTTAAATAATGCAGCAGAATCCTTAAATAATGCAATAAAGTCCTTAAATAATGCAGCAGAGTCCTTAAATAATGCAAAAAATTCCTTAAATAATGCAGCAGAATCCTTAAATAATGCAACAAAGTCCTTAAATAATGCAGCAACGTCCTTAATAATGCAGCAGAGTCCTTAAATAATGCAGCAAATTCCTTAAATAATGCAGAGTCCTTAAATAATGCACTAAATTCCTTAAATAAAATGCAGCAACGCCCTTAATAATGCAGCTGAGTCCTTAAATAATTCAGCAAAGTCCTTAAATAATGCAGCAGAGTCCTTAAATACCGCAGCAGCGTCCTTAAATAATGCAAAAAAGTCCTTAAATAATGCAGCAGAACCCTTAAATAATGCAACAAAGTCCTTAAATAATGCAGCAGACTCCTTAAATAATGCAACAAACTCCTTAAATAATGCAGCAGAGTACTTAAATAATGCAGCAGAGTACTTAAATAATGCAGCAAATTCCTTAAATAATGCAGCAGAATCCTTAAATAATGCAATAAAATCCTTAAATAATGCAGCAACGTCCTTAATAATGCAGCAGAGTCCTTAAATAATACAGCAAAGTCCTTAAATAATGCAGCAGAGGACTTAAATACTGCAGCAGCGTCCTTAAATAATGCAGCAGAGTCCTTAAATAATGCAACAAAGTCCTTAAATAATGCAGCAGAATCCTTAAATAATGCAAAAAATTCCTTAAATAATGCAGAAGAGTACTTAAATAATGCAGAAAAGTCGTTAAATAATGCAGCAAAGTCCTTAAATAATGCAGCAGAGTCCTTAAACATTGCAGCACAGTCCTTAATTAATGCAACAAAGTCCTTAAATAATGCAGCAGAGTCCTTAAATAATGCAGCAAAGTCCTTAAATAATGCAGCAGAGTCCTTAAACAATGCAACACAGTCCTTAAATAATGCAGCAAAGTCCTTAAATAATGCAGCAGAGTCCTTAAATACAGCAGCAGCGTCCTTAAATAATTCAGCAAAGTCCTTAAATAATGCAGCAGAGTCCTTAAATAATGCAACAAAGTCCTTAAATAATGCAGCAGAGTCCTTAAAAAATGCAACAAAGTCCATAAATAATGCAGCAGAGTCCTTAAATACTGCAGCAGAGTCCTTAAATAATGCAGCAAAGTCCTTAAATAATGCAGCAGAGTCCTTAAATTCCGCAGCAGAGTGATTAAATAATGCAACAAAGTCCTTAATAATGCAGCAGAGTCCTTAAATAATGCAGCAAATTCTTTAAATAATGCAGCAGAATCCTTAAATAATGCAATAAAGTCCTTATCTAATGCAGCAACATCCTTAATAATGCAGCAGAGTCCTTAAATAATGCAGCAAAGTACTTAAATAATGCAGCAGAGGCCTTAAATACCGCAGCAGCATACTTAAATAATGCAGCAAAGTCCTTAAATAATGCAGCAGAGTCCTTAAATAATGCAACAAAGTCCTTAAATAATGCAGCAGAGTCCTTAAATAATGCAACAAAGTCCTTAAATAATGCAGCAGAGTCCTTAAATAATGCAGCAGAGTCCTTAAATAATGCAGCAAAGTTCTTAAATAATGCAGCAGAGTCCTTAAACAATGCAGCACAGTCCTTAAATAATGCAGCAAAGTCCTTAAATAATGCAGCAGAGTCCTTAAATAATGCAGCAAACTCATTAAATAATGCAGCAAAGTACTTAAATAATGCAGCAAATTCCTTAAATAATGCAGCAGAATCCTTAAATAATGCAGCAAAGTCCTTAAATAATGCAGCAGAGTCCTTAAATAATGCAACAAATTCCTTAAATAATGCAGCAGAGTCCTTAAATAATGCAACAAAGTCCTTAAATAATGCACCAGAGTACTTAAATAATGCAGCAAAGTCCTTAAATAATGCAGCAGAGTCCTTAAATAATGCAACAAAGTCCTTAAATAATGCAGCAGAGTCCTTAAATAATGCAACAACGTCCTTAAATAATGCAGCAGAGTCCTTAAATAATGCAACAAAGTCCTTAAATAATGCAGCAGAGTCCTTAAATAATGCAGCAAAGTCCTTAAATAATGCAGCAGAGTCCTTAAACAATGCAGCACAGTCCTTAAATAATGCAACAAAGTCCTTAAATAATGCAGCAGAGTCCTTAAATAATGCAGCAAAGTTCTTAAATAATGCAGCAGAGTCCTTAAACAATGCAGCACAGTCCTTAAATAATGCAGCAAAGTCCTTAAATAATGCAGCAGAGTCCTTAAATAATGCAGCAAACTCATTAAATAATGCAGCAAAGTACTTAAATAATGCAGCAAATTCCTTAAATAATGCAGCAGAATCCTTAAATAATGCAATAAAGTCCTTAAATAATGCAGCAGAGTCCTTAAATAATGCAATAAATTCCTTAAATAATGCAGCAGAATCCTTAAATAATGCAATAAAGTCATTAAACAATGCAGCAGAGTCCTTAAATACTGCAGCAGAGACCTTAAATAATGCAGCAAAATCCTTAAATAATGCAGCAGAGTCCTTATATAATGCAGCAGAGTCCTAAAATACCGCAGCAGAGTCCTTAAATAATGCAGCAGAGTCCTTAAATAATGCAGCAAATTCATTAAATAATGCAGCAGAGTCCTTAAATAATGCAACAAAGTCCTTAAATAATGCAGCAGATTCCTTAAATTTCGCAGCAGCGTCCTTAAATAATGCATCAAAGTCCTTAAATAATGCAGCAGAGTCCTAAAATACCGCAGCAGAGTCCTTAAATAATGCAGCAAAGTCCTTAAATAATGCAGCAGAGTGCTTACATAATGCAGCAGAGTCCTTAAATTCCGCAGCAGAGTCATTAAATAATGCAGCAGAGTCCTTAAATAATGCAGCAAATTCATTAAATAATGCACAGAGTCATTAAATAATGCAACAAAGTCCTTAAATAATGCAGCAGAGTCCTTAAATAATGCAACAAAGTCCTTAAATAATGCAGCAGATTCCTTAAATAAAGCAGCAGAGTGCTTAAATAATGCAGCAGAGTCCTTAAATACCGCAGCAGAGTCATTAAATAATACAGCAGAGTCCTTAAATAATGCAGCAAATTCCTTAAATAATGCAGAGTCCTTAAATAATGCACTAAATTCCTTAAATAAAATGCAGCAACGCCCTTAATAATGCAGCAGAGTCCTTAAATAATTCAGCAAAGTCCTTAAATAATGCAGCAGAGTCCTTAAATACCGCAGCAGCGTCCTTAAATAATGCAACAAAGTCCTTAAATAATGCAGCTGAACCCTTAAATAATGCAACAAAGTCCTTAAATAATGCAGCAGACTCCTTAAATAATGCAACAAACTCCTTAAATAATGCAGCAGAGTACTTAAATAATGCAGCAGAGTACTTAAATAATGCAGCAAATTCCTTAAATAATGCAGCAGAATCCTTAAATAATGCAATAAAATCCTTAAATAATGCAGCAACATCCTTAATAATGCAGCAGAGTCCTTAAATAATACAGCAAAGTTCTTAAATAATGCAGCAGAGGACTTAAATACTGCAGCAGCGTCCTTAAATAATGCAGCAGAGTCCTTAAATAATGCAACAAAGTCCTTAAATAATGCAGCAGAATCCTTAAATAATGCAAAAAATTCCTTAAATAATGCAGAAGAGTACTTAAATAATGCAGAAAAGTTGTTAAATAATGCAACAAAGTCCTTAATAATGCAGCAGAGTCCTTAAATAATGCAGCAAATTCTTTAAATAATGCAGCAAAATCCTTAAATAATGCAATAAAGTCCTTATCTAATGCAGCAACGTCCTTAATAATGCAGCAGAGTCCTTAAATAATGCAGCAAAGTACTTAAATAATGCAGCAGAGGCCTTAAATACCGCAGCAGCATACTTAAATAATGCAGCAAAGTCCTTAAATAATGCAGCAGAGTCCTTAAATAATGCAACAAAGTCCTTAAATAATGCAGCAGAGTCCTTAAATAATGCAACAAACTCATTAAATAATGCAGCAAAGTACTTAAATAATGCAGCAAATTCCTTAAATAATGCAGCAGAATCCTTAAATAATGCAATAAAGTCCTTAAATAATGCAGCAGAGTCCTTAAATAATGCAAAAAATTCCTTAAATAATGCAGCAGAATCCTTAAATAATGCAACAAAGTCCTTAAATAATGCAGCAACGTCCTTAATAATGCAGCAGAGTCCTTAAATAATGCAGCAAATTCCTTAAATAATGCAGAGTCCTTAAATAATGCACTAAATTCCTTAAATAAAATGCAGCAACGCCCTTAATAATGCAGCTGAGTCCTTAAATAATTCAGCAAAGTCCTTAAATAATGCAGCAGAGTCCTTAAATACCGCAGCAGCGTCCTTAAATAATGCAAAAAAGTCCTTAAATAATGCAGCAGAACCCTTAAATAATGCAACAAAGTCCTTAAATAATGCAGCAGACTCCTTAAATAATGCAACAAACTCCTTAAATAATGCAGCAGAGTACTTAAATAATGCAGCAGAGTACTTAAATAATGCAGCAAATTCCTTAAATAATGCAGCAGAATCCTTAAATAATGCAATAAAATCCTTAAATAATGCAGCAACGTCCTTAATAATGCAGCAGAGTCCTTAAATAATACAGCAAAGTCCTTAAATAATGCAGCAGAGGACTTAAATACTGCAGCAGCGTCCTTAAATAATGCAGCAGAGTCCTTAAATAATGCAACAAAGTCCTTAAATAATGCAGCAGAATCCTTAAATAATGCAAAAAATTCCTTAAATAATGCAGAAGAGTACTTAAATAATGCAGAAAAGTCGTTAAATAATGCAGCAAAGTCCTTAAATAATGCAGCAGAGTCCTTAAACATTGCAGCACAGTCCTTAATTAATGCAACAAAGTCCTTAAATAATGCAGCAGAGTCCTTAAATAATGCAGCAAAGTCCTTAAATAATGCAGCAGAGTCCTTAAACAATGCAACACAGTCCTTAAATAATGCAGCAAAGTCCTTAAATAATGCAGCAGAGTCCTTAAATACAGCAGCAGCGTCCTTAAATAATTCAGCAAAGTCCTTAAATAATGCAGCAGAGTCCTTAAATAATGCAACAAAGTCCTTAAATAATGCAGCAGAGTCCTTAAAAAATGCAACAAAGTCCATAAATAATGCAGCAGAGTCCTTAAATACTGCAGCAGAGTCCTTAAATAATGCAGCAAAGTCCTTAAATAATGCAGCAGAGTCCTTAAATTCCGCAGCAGAGTGATTAAATAATGCAACAAAGTCCTTAATAATGCAGCAGAGTCCTTAAATAATGCAGCAAATTCTTTAAATAATGCAGCAGAATCCTTAAATAATGCAATAAAGTCCTTATCTAATGCAGCAACATCCTTAATAATGCAGCAGAGTCCTTAAATAATGCAGCAAAGTACTTAAATAATGCAGCAGAGGCCTTAAATACCGCAGCAGCATACTTAAATAATGCAGCAAAGTCCTTAAATAATGCAGCAGAGTCCTTAAATAATGCAACAAAGTCCTTAAATAATGCAGCAGAGTCCTTAAATAATGCAACAAAGTCCTTAAATAATGCAGCAGAGTCCTTAAATAATGCAGCAGAGTCCTTAAATAATGCAGCAAAGTTCTTAAATAATGCAGCAGAGTCCTTAAACAATGCAGCACAGTCCTTAAATAATGCAGCAAAGTCCTTAAATAATGCAGCAGAGTCCTTAAATAATGCAGCAAACTCATTAAATAATGCAGCAAAGTACTTAAATAATGCAGCAAATTCCTTAAATAATGCAGCAGAATCCTTAAATAATGCAGCAAAGTCCTTAAATAATGCAGCAGAGTCCTTAAATAATGCAACAAATTCCTTAAATAATGCAGCAGAGTCCTTAAATAATGCAACAAAGTCCTTAAATAATGCACCAGAGTACTTAAATAATGCAGCAAAGTCCTTAAATAATGCAGCAGAGTCCTTAAATAATGCAACAAAGTCCTTAAATAATGCAGCAGAGTCCTTAAATAATGCAACAACGTCCTTAAATAATGCAGCAGAGTCCTTAAATAATGCAACAAAGTCCTTAAATAATGCAGCAGAGTCCTTAAATAATGCAGCAAAGTCCTTAAATAATGCAGCAGAGTCCTTAAACAATGCAGCACAGTCCTTAAATAATGCAACAAAGTCCTTAAATAATGCAGCAGAGTCCTTAAATAATGCAGCAAAGTTCTTAAATAATGCAGCAGAGTCCTTAAACAATGCAGCACAGTCCTTAAATAATGCAGCAAAGTCCTTAAATAATGCAGCAGAGTCCTTAAATAATGCAGCAAACTCATTAAATAATGCAGCAAAGTACTTAAATAATGCAGCAAATTCCTTAAATAATGCAGCAGAATCCTTAAATAATGCAATAAAGTCCTTAAATAATGCAGCAGAGTCCTTAAATAATGCAATAAATTCCTTAAATAATGCAGCAGAATCCTTAAATAATGCAATAAAGTCATTAAATAATGCAGCAGAGTCCTTAAATACTGCAGCAGAGACCTTAAATAATGCAGCAAAATCCTTAAATAATGCAGCAGAGTCCTTATATAATGCAGCAGAGTCCTAAAATACCGCAGCAGAGTCCTTAAATAATGCAGCAGAGTCCTTAAATAATGCAGCAAATTCATTAAATAATGCAGCAGAGTCCTTAAATAATGCAACAAAGTCCTTAAATAATGCAGCAGATTCCTTAAATTTCGCAGCAGCGTCCTTAAATAATGCATCAAAGTCCTTAAATAATGCAGCAGAGTCCTAAAATACCGCAGCAGAGTCCTTAAATAATGCAGCAAAGTCCTTAAATAATGCAGCAGAGTGCTTACATAATGCAGCAGAGTCCTTAAATTCCGCAGCAGAGTCATTAAATAATGCAGCAGAGTCCTTAAATAATGCAGCAAATTCATTAAATAATGCACAGAGTCATTAAATAATGCAACAAAGTCCTTAAATAATGCAGCAGAGTCCTTAAATAATGCAACAAAGTCCTTAAATAATGCAGCAGATTCCTTAAATAAAGCAGCAGAGTGCTTAAATAATGCAGCAGAGTCCTTAAATACCGCAGCAGAGTCATTAAATAATACAGCAGAGTCCTTAAATAATGCAGCAAATTCCTTAAATAATGCAGAGTCCTTAAATAATGCACTAAATTCCTTAAATAAAATGCAGCAACGCCCTTAATAATGCAGCAGAGTCCTTAAATAATTCAGCAAAGTCCTTAAATAATGCAGCAGAGTCCTTAAATACCGCAGCAGCGTCCTTAAATAATGCAACAAAGTCCTTAAATAATGCAGCTGAACCCTTAAATAATGCAACAAAGTCCTTAAATAATGCAGCAGACTCCTTAAATAATGCAACAAACTCCTTAAATAATGCAGCAGAGTACTTAAATAATGCAGCAGAGTACTTAAATAATGCAGCAAATTCCTTAAATAATGCAGCAGAATCCTTAAATAATGCAATAAAATCCTTAAATAATGCAGCAGCATCCTTAATAATGCAGCAGAGTCCTTAAATAATACAGCAAAGTTCTTAAATAATGCAGCAGAGGACTTAAATACTGCAGCAGCGTCCTTAAATAATGCAGCAGAGTCCTTAAATAATGCAACAAAGTCCTTAAATAATGCAGCAGAATCCTTAAATAATGCAAAAAATTCCTTAAATAATGCAGAAGAGTACTTAAATAATGCAGAAAAGTTGTTAAATAATGCAACAAAGTCCTTAATAATGCAGCAGAGTCCTTAAATAATGCAGCAAATTCTTTAAATAATGCAGCAAAATCCTTAAATAATGCAATAAAGTCCTTATCTAATGCAGCAACGTCCTTAATAATGCAGCAGAGTCCTTAAATAATGCAGCAAAGTACTTAAATAATGCAGCAGAGGCCTTAAATACGGCAGCAGCATACTTAAATAATGCAGCAAAGTCCTTAAATAATGCAGCAGAGTCCTTAAATAATGCAACAAAGTCCTTAAATAATGCAGCAGAGTCCTTAAATAATGCAACAAACTCATTAAATAATGCAGCAAAGTACTTAAATAATGCAGCAACATCGTTAAATAATGCAGCAGAATCCTTAAATAATGCAATAAAGTCCTTAAATAATGCAGCAGAGTCCTTAAATAATGCAAAAAAATCCTTAAATAATGCAGCAGAATCCTTAAATAATGCAACAAAGTCCTTAAATAATGCAGCAACGTCCTTAATAATGCAGCAGAGTCCTTAAATAATGCAGCAAATTCCTTAAATAATGCAGAGTCCTTAAATAATGCACTAAATTCCTTAAATAAAATGGAGCAACGCCCTTAATAATGCAGCTGAGTCCTTAAATAATTCAGCAAAGTCCTTAAATAATGCAGCAGAGTCCTTAAATACCGCAGCAGCGTCCTTAAATAATGCAAAAAAGTCCTTAAATAATGCAGCAGAACCCTTAAATAATGCAACAAAGTCCTTAAATAATGCAGCAGAGTGCTTACATAATGCAGCAGAGTCCTTAAATTCCGCAGCAGAGTCCTTAAATAATGCAGCAGAGTCCTTAAATAATGCAGCAAATTCATTAAATAATGCACAGAGTCATTAAATAATGCAACAAAGTCCTTAAATAATGCAGCAGAGTCCTTAAATAATGCAACAAAGTCCTTAAATAATGCAGCAGATTCCTTAAATAAAGCAGCAGAGTGCTTAAATAATGCAGCAGAGTCCTTAAATACCGCAGCAGAGTCATTAAATAATACAGCAGAGTCCTTAAATAATGCAGCAAATTCCTTAAATAATGCAGAGTCCTTAAATAATGCACTAAATTCCTTAAATAAAATGCAGCAACGCCCTTAATAATGCAGCAGAGTCCTTAAATAATTCAGCAAAGTCCTTAAATAATGCAGCAGAGTCCTTAAATACCGCAGCAGCGTCCTTAAATAATGCAACAAAGTCCTTAAATAATGCAGCTGAACCCTTAAATAATGCAACAAAGTCCTTAAATAATGCAGCAGACTCCTTAAATAATGCAACAAACTCCTTAAATAATGCAGCAGAGTACTTAAATAATGCAGCAGAGTACTTAAATAATGCAGCAAATTCCTTAAATAATGCAGCAGAATCCTTAAATAATGCAATAAAATCCTTAAATAATGCAGCAACGTCCTTAATAATGCAGCAGAGTCCTTAAATAATACAGCAAAGTTCTTAAATAATGCAGCAGAGGACTTAAATACTGCAGCAGCGTCCTTAAATAATGCAGCAGAGTCCTTAAATAATGCAACAAAGTCCTTAAATAATGCAGCAGAATCCTTAAATAATGCAAAAAATTCCTTAAATAATGCAGAAGAGTCCTTAAATAATGCAGAAAAGTTGTTAAATAATGCAGCAAAGTCCTTAAATAATGCAGCAGAGTCCTTAAATTCCGCAGCAGAGTGATTAAATAATGCAACAAAGTCCTTAATAATGCAGCAGAGTCCTTAAATAATGCAGCAAATTCTTTAAATAATGCAGCAGAATCCTTAAATAATGCAATAAAGTCCTTATCTAATGCAGCAACATCCTTAATAATGCAGCAGAGTCCTTAAATAATGCAGCAAAGTACTTAAATAATGCAGCAGAGGCCTTAAATACCGCAGCAGCATACTTAAATAATGCAGCAAAGTCCTTAAATAATGCAGCAGAGTCCTTAAATAATGCAACAAAGTCCTTAAATAATGCAGCAGAGTCCTTAAATAATGCAGCAAAGTCCTTAAATAATGCAGCAGAGTCCTTAAATAATGCAACAAAGTCCTTAAATAATGCAGCAGAGTCCTTAAATAATGCAGCAGAGTCCTTAAATAATGCAACAAAGTCCTTAAATAATGCAGCAGAGTCCTTAAATAATGCAACAAAGTCCTTAAATAATGCAGCAGAGTCCTTAAATAATGCAGCAAAGTCCTTAAATAATGCAGCAGAGTCCTTAAACAATGCAGCACAGTCCTTAAATAATGCAACAAAGTCCTTAAATAATGCAGCAGAGTCCTTAAATAATGCAGCAAAGTCCTTAAATAATGCAGCAGAGTCCTTAAACAATGCAGCACAGTCCTTAAATAATGCAGCAAAGTCCTTAAATAATGCAGCAGAGTCCTTAAATACAGCAGCAGCATCCTTAAATAATGCAACAAAGTCCTTAAATAATGCAGCAGAGTCCTTAAATAATGCATCAAAGTCCTTAAATAATGCAGCAGAGTCCTTAAATAATGCAACAAACTCATTAAATAATGCAGCAAAGTACTTAAATAATGCAGCAAATTCCTTAAATAATGCAGCAGAATCCTTAAATAATGCAATAAAGTCCTTAAATAATGCAGCAGAGTCCTTAAATACTGCAACAAATTCCTTAAATAATGCAGCAGAATCCTTAAATAATGCAATAAAGTCATTAAATAATGCAGCAGAGTCCTTAAATAATGCAACAAAGTCCTTAAATAATGCAGCAGATTCCTTAAATTCTGCAGCAGCGTCCTTAAATAATGCATCAAAGTCCTTAAATAATGCAGCAGAGTCCTTAAATACCACAGCAGAGTCATTAAATAATGCAGCAGAGTCCTTAAATAATGCAGCATATTCCTTAAATAATGCAGCAGAGTCCTTAAATAATGCAATAAAGTCCTTAAATAATGCAGCAGAGTCCTTAAATAATGCAGCAACGTCCTTAATAATGCAGCTGAGTCCTTAAATAATGCAGCAACATCCTTAAATAATGCAGCAGAGTCCTTAAATACTGCATCAGCGTCCTTAAATAATGCAACAAAGTCCTTAAATAATGCAGCAAAGTCCTTAAATAATGCAGCAGAGTCCTTAAATACAGCAGCAGAGTCCTTAAATAATTCAGCAAAGTCCTTAAATAATGCAGCAGAGTCCTTAAATAATGCAATAAAGTCCTTATCTAATGCAGCAACGTCCTTAATAATGCAGCAGAGTCCTTAAATAATGCAGCAAAGTACTTAAATAATGCAGCAGAGGCCTTAAATACCACAGCAGCATACTTAAATAATGCAGCAAAGTCCTTAAATAATGCAGCAGAGTCCTTAAATAATGCAACAAAGTCCTTAAATAATGCAGCAGAGTCCTTAAATAATGCAACAAAGTCCTTAAATAATGCACCAGAGTACTTAAATAATGCAGCAAAGTACTTAAATAATGCAGCAGAGTCCTTAAATAATGCAACAAAGTCCTTAAATAATGCAGCAGAGTCCTTAAATAATGCAGCAGAGTCCTTAAATAATGCAACAAAGTCCTTAAATAATGCAGCAGAGTCCTTAAATAATGCAACAAAGTCCTTAAATATTGCAGCAGAGTCCTTAAATAATGCAGCAAAGTCCTTAAATAATGCAGCAGAGTACTTAAATAATGCAGCAAATTCCTTAAATAATGCAGCAGAATCCTTAAATAATGCAATAAAGTCCTTAAATAATGCAGCAGAGTCCTTAAATAATGCAGCAGAGTCCTTAAATAATGCAACAAAGTCCTTAAATAGTGCAGCAGAGTCCTTAAATAATGCAGCAAAGTCCTTAAATAATGCAGCAGAGTCCTTAAATAATGCAGCAAACTCATTAAATAATGCAGCAAAGTACTTAAATAATGCAGCAAATTCCTTAAATAATGCAGCAGAATCCTTAAATAATGCAATAAAGTCCTTAAATAATGCAGCAGAGTCCTTAAATAATGCAATAAATTCCTTAAATAATGCAGCAGAATCCTTAAATAATGCAATAAAGTCATTAAATAATGCAGCAGAGTCCTTAAATACTGCAGCAGAGACCTTAAATAATGCAGCAAAATCCTTAAATAATGCAGCAGAGTCCTTATATAATGCAGCAGAGTCCTAAAATACCGCAGCAGAGTCCTTAAATAATGCAGCAAATTCATTAAATAATGCAGCAGAGTCCTTAAATAATGCAACAAAGTCCTTAAATAATGCAGCAGATTCCTTAAATTTCGCAGCAGCGTCCTTAAATAATGCATCAAAGTCCTTAAATAATGCAGCAGAGTCCTAAAATACCGCAGCAGAGTCCTTAAATAATGCAGCAAAGTCCTTAAATAATGCAGCAGAGTGCTTATATAATGCAGCAGAGTCCTTAAATTCCGCAGCAGAGTCATTAAATAATGCAGCAGAGTCCTTAAATAATGCAGCAAATTCATTAAATAATGCACAGAGTCATTAAATAATGCAACAAAGTCCTTAAATAATGCAGCAGAGTGCTTAAATAATGCAATAAAGTCCTTAAATAATGCAGCAGAGTCCTTAAATAATGCAACAAACTCATTAAATAATGCAGCAAAGTACTTAAATAATGCAGCAAATTCCTTAAATAATGCAGCAGAATCCTTAAATAATGCAATAAAGTCCTTAAATAATGCAGCAGAGTCCTTAAATAATGCAAAAAATTCCTTAAATAATGCAGCAGAATCCTTAAATAATGCAACAAAGTCCTTAAATAATGCAGCAAAGTCCTTAATAATGCAGCAGAGTCCTTAAATAATGCAGCAAAGTCCTTAAATAATGCAGCAGAGTCCTTAAACAATGCAACACAGTCCTTAAATAATGCAGCAAAGTCCTTAAATAATGCAGCAGAGTCCTTAAATACAGCAGCAGCGTCCTTAAATAATTCAGCAAAGTCCTTAAATAATGCAGCAGAGTCCTTAAATAATGCAACAAAGTCCTTAAATAATGCAGCAGAGTCCTTAAATAATGCAACAAAGTCCATAAATAATGCAGCAGAGTCCTTAAATACTGCAGCAGAGTCCTTAAATAATGCAGCAAAGTCCTTAAATAATGCAGCAGAGTCCTTAAATTCCGCAGCAGAGTGATTAAATAATGCAACAAAGTCCTTAATAATGCAGTAGAGTCCTTAAATAATGCAGCAAATTCTTTAAATAATGCAGCAGAATCCTTAGATAATGCAATAAAGTCCTTATCTAATGCAGCAACATCCTTAATAATGCAGCAGAGTCCTTAAATAATGCAGCAAAGTACTTAAATAATGCAACAGAGGCCTTAAATACCGCAGCAGCATACTTAAATAATGCAGCAAAGTCCTTAAATAATGCAGCAGAGTCCTTAAATAATGCAACAAAGTCCTTAAATAATGCAGCAGAGTCCTTAAATAATGCAACAAAGTCCTTAAATAATGCACCAGAGTACTTAAATAATGCAGCAAAGTCCTTAAATAATGCAGCAGAGTCCTTAAATAATGCAACAAAGTCCTTAAATAATGCAGCAGAGTCCTTAAATAATGCAACAAAGTCCTTAAATAATGCAGCAGAGTCCTTAAATAATGCAACAAAGTCCTTAAATAATGCAGCAGAGTCCTTAAATAATGCAGCAAAGTCCTTAAATAATGCAGCAGAGTCCTTAAACAATGCAGCACAGTCCTTAAATAATGCAACAAAGTCCTTAAATAATGCAGCAGAGTCCTTAAATAATGCAGCAAAGTTCTTAAATAATGCAGCAGAGTCCTTAAACAATGCAGCACAGTCCTTAAATAATGCAGCAAAGTCCTTAAATAATGCAGCAGAGTCCTTAAATAATGCAGCAAACTCATTAAATAATGCAGCAAAGTACTTAAATAATGCAGCAAATTCCTTAAATAATGCAGCAGAATCCTTAAATAATGCAATAAAGTCCTTAAATAATGCAGCAGAGTCCTTAAATAATGCAATAAATTCCTTAAATAATGCAGCAGAATCCTTAAATAATGCAATGAAGTCATTAAATAATGCAGCAGAGTCCTTATATAATGCAGCAGAGTCCTAAAATACCGCAGCGGAGTCCTTAAATAATGCAGCAAAATCCTTAAATAATGCAGCAGAGTCCTTATATAATGCAGCAGAGTCCTAAAATACCGCAGCGGAGTCCTTAAATAATGCAGCAGAGTCCTTAAATAATGCAGCAAATTCATTAAATAATGCAGCAGAGTCCTTAAATAATGCAACAAAGTCCTTAAATAATGCAGCAGATTCCTTAAATTTCGCAGCAGCGTCCTTAAATAATGCATCAAAGTCCTTAAATAATGCAGCAGAGTCCTAAAATACCGCAGCAGAGTCCTTAAATAATGCAGCAAAGTCCTTAAATAATGCAGCAGAGTGCTTACATAATGCAGCAGAGTCCTTAAATTCCGCAGCAGAGTCATTAAATAATGCAGCAGAGTCCTTAAATAATGCAGCAAATTCATTAAATAATGCACAGAGTCATTAAATAATGCAACAAAGTCCTTAAATAATGCAGCAGAGTCCTTAAATAATGCAACAAAGTCCTTAAATAATGCAGCAGATTCCTTAAATAAAGCAGCAGAGTGCTTAAATAATGCAGCAGAGTCCTTAAATACCGCAGCAGAGTCATTAAATAATACAGCAGAGTCCTTAAATAATGCAGCAAATTCCTTAAATAATGCAGAGTCCTTAAATAATGCACTAAATTCCTTAAATAAAATGCAGCAACGCCCTTAATAATGCAGCAGAGTCCTTAAATAATTCAGCAAAGTCCTTAAATAATGCAGCAGAGTCCTTAAATACCGCAGCAGCGTCCTTAAATAATGCAACAAAGTCCTTAAATAATGCAGCTGAACCCTTAAATAATGCAACAAAGTCCTTAAATAATGCAGCAGACTCCTTAAATAATGCAACAAACTCCTTAAATAATGCAGCAGAGTACTTAAATAATGCAGCAGAGTACTTAAATAATGCAGCAAATTCCTTAAATAATGCAGCAGAATCCTTAAATAATGCAATAAAATCCTTAAATAATGCAGCAACATCCTTAATAATGCAGCAGAGTCCTTAAATAATACAGCAAAGTTCTTAAATAATGCAGCAGAGGACTTAAATACTGCAGCAGCGTCCTTAAATAATGCAGCAGAGTCCTTAAATAATGCAACAAAGTCCTTAAATAATGCAGCAGAATCCTTAAATAATGCAAAAAATTCCTTAAATAATGCAGAAGAGTACTTAAATAATGCAGAAAAGTTGTTAAATAATGCAACAAAGTCCTTAATAATGCAGCAGAGTCCTTAAATAATGCAGCAAATTCTTTAAATAATGCAGCAAAATCCTTAAATAATGCAATAAAGTCCTTATCTAATGCAGCAACGTCCTTAATAATGCAGCAGAGTCCTTAAATAATGCAGCAAAGTACTTAAATAATGCAGCAGAGGCCTTAAATACCGCAGCAGCATACTTAAATAATGCAGCAAAGTCCTTAAATAATGCAGCAGAGTCCTTAAATAATGCAACAAAGTCCTTAAATAATGCAGCAGAGTCCTTAAATAATGCAACAAACTCATTAAATAATGCAGCAAAGTACTTAAATAATGCAGCAAATTCCTTAAATAATGCAGCAGAATCCTTAAATAATGCAATAAAGTCCTTAAATAATGCAGCAGAGTCCTTAAATAATGCAAAAAATTCCTTAAATAATGCAGCAGAATCCTTAAATAATGCAACAAAGTCCTTAAATAATGCAGCAACGTCCTTAATAATGCAGCAGAGTCCTTAAATAATGCAGCAAATTCCTTAAATAATGCAGAGTCCTTTAATAATGCACTAAATTCCTTAAATAAAATGCAGCAACGCCCTTAATAATGCAGCTGAGTCATTAAATAATTCAGCAAAGTCCTTAAATAATGCAGCAGAGTACTTAAATAATGCAGCAAATTCCTTAAATAATGCAGCAGAATCCTTAAATAATGCAATAAAGTCCTTAAATAATGCAGCAGAGTCCTTAAATAATGCAGCAGAGTCCTTAAATAATGCAACAAAGTCCTTAAATAATGCAGCAGAGTCCTTAAATAATGCAGCAAAGTCCTTAAATAATGCAGCAGAGTCCTTAAATAATGCAGCAAACTCATTAAATAATGCAGCAAAGTACTTAAATAATGCAGCAAATTCCTTAAATAATGCAGCAGAATCCTTAAATAATGCAATAAAGTCCTTAAATAATGCAGCAGAGTCCTTAAATAATGCAATAAATTCCTTAAATAATGCAGCAGAATCCTTAAATAATGCAATAAAGTCATTAAATAATGCAGCAGAGTCCTTAAATACTGCAGCAGAGACCTTAAATAATGCAGCAAAATCCTTAAATAATGCAGCAGAGTCCTTATATAATGCAGCAGAGTCCTAAAATACCGCAGCAGAGTCCTTAAATAATGCAGCAAATTCATTAAATAATGCAGCAGAGTCCTTAAATAATGCAACAAAGTCCTTAAATAATGCAGCAGATTCCTTAAATTTCGCAGCAGCGTCCTTATATAATGCATCAAAGTCCTTAAATAATGCAGCAGAGTCCTAAAATACCGCAGCAGAGTCCTTAAATAATGCAGCAAAGTCCTTAAATAATGCAGCAGAGTGCTTATATAATGCAGCAGAGTCCTTAAATTCCGCAGCAGAGTCATTAAATAATGCAGCAGAGTCCTTAAATAATGCAGCAAATTCATTAAATAATGCACAGAGTCATTAAATAATGCAACAAAGTCCTTAAATAATGCAGCAGAGTGCTTAAATAATGCAATAAAGTCCTTAAATAATGCAGCAGAGTCCTTAAATAATGCAACAAACTCATTAAATAATGCAGCAACGTACTTAAATAATGCAGCAAATTCCTTAAATAATGCAGCAGAATCCTTAAATAATGCAATAAAGTCCTTAAATAATGCAGCAGAGTCCTTAAATAATGCAAAAAATTCCTTAAATAATGCAGCAGAATCCTTAAATAATGCAACAAAGTCCTTAAATAATGCAGCAAAGTCCTTAATAATGCAGCAGAGTCCTTAAATAATGCAGCAAAGTCCTTAAAAAATGCAGCAGAGTCCTTAAACAATGCAACACAGTCCTTAAATAATGCAGCAAAGTCCTTAAATAATGCAGCAGAGTCCTTAAATACAGCAGCAGCGTCCTTAAATAATTCAGCAAAGTCCTTAAATAATGCAGCAGAGTCCTTAAATAATGCAACAAAGTCCTTAAATAATGCAGCAGAGTCCTTAAATAATGCAACAAAGTCCATAAATAATGCAGCAGAGTCCTTAAATACTGCAGCAGAGTCCTTAAATAATGCAGCAAAGTCCTTAAATAATGCAGCAGAGTCCTTAAATTCCGCAGCAGAGTGATTAAATAATGCAACAAAGTCCTTAATAATGCAGCAGAGTCCTTAAATAATGCAGCAAATTCTTTAAATAATGCAGCAGAATCCTTAGATAATGCAATAAAGTCCTTATCTAATGCAGCAACGTCCTTAATAATGCAGCAGAGTCCTTAAATAATGCAGCAAAGTACTTAAATAATGCAGCAGAGGCCTTAAATACCGCAGCAGCATACTTAAATAATGCAGCAAAGTCCTTAAATAATGCAGCAGAGTCCTTAAATAATGCAACAAAGTCCTTAAATAATGCAGCAGAGTCCTTAAATAATGCAACAAAGTCCTTAAATAATGCACCAGAGTACTTAAATAATGCAGCAAAGTCCTTAAATAATGCAGCAGAGTCCTTAAATAATGCAACAAAGTCCTTAAATAATGCAGCAGAGTCCTTAAATAATGCAACAAAGTCCTTAAATAATGCAGCAGAGTCCTTAAATAATGCAACAAAGTCCTTAAATAATGCAGCACAGTCCTTAAATAATGCAACAAAGTCCTTAAATAATGCAGCAGAGTCCTTAAATAATGCAGCAAAGTTCTTAAATAATGCAGCAGAGTCCTTAAACAATGCAGCACAGTCCTTAAATAATGCAGCAAAGTCCTTAAATAATGCAGCAGAGTCCTTAAATAATGCAGCAAACTCATTAAATAATGCAGCAAAGTACTTAAATAATGCAGCAAATTCCTTAAATAATGCAGCAGAATCCTTAAATAATGCAATAAAGTCCTTAAATAATGCAGCAGAGTCCTTAAATAATGCAATAAATTCCTTAAATAATGCAGCAGAATCCTTAAATAATGCAATGAAGTCATTAAATAATGCAGCAGAGTCCTTAAATACTGCAGCAGAGACCTTAAATAATGCAGCAAAATCCTTAAATAATGCAGCAGAGTCCTTATATAATGCAGCAGAGTCCTAAAATACCGCAGCGGAGTCCTTAAATAATGCAGCAGAGTCCTTAAATAATGCAGCAAATTCATTAAATAATGCAGCAGAGTCCTTAAATAATGCAACAAAGTCCTTAAATAATGCAGCAGAGTCCTAAAATACCGCAGCAGAGTCCTTAAATAATGCAGCAAAGTCCTTAAATAATGCAGCAGAGTGCTTACATAATGCAGCAGAGTCCTTAAATTTCGCAGCAGCGTCCTTAAATAATGCATCAAAGTCCTTAAATAATGCAGCAGAGTCCTAAAATACCGCAGCAGAGTCCTTAAATAATGCAGCAAAGTCCTTAAATAATGCAGCAGAGTGCTTACATAATGCAGCAGATTCCTTAAATTTCGCAGCAGCGTCCTTAAATAATGCATCAAAGTCCTTAAAAAATGCAGCAGAGTCCTAAAATACCGCAGCAGAGTCCTTAAATAATGCAGCAAAGTCCTTAAATAATGCAGCAGAGTCCTTAAATACAGCAGCAGCGTCCTTAAATAATTCAGCAAAGTCCTTAAATAATGCAGCAGAGTCCTTAAATAATGCAACAAAGTCCTTAAATAATGCAGCAGAGTCCTTAAATAATGCAACAAAGTCCATAAATAATGCAGCAGAGTCCTTAAATACTGCAGCAGAGTCCTTAAATAATGCAGCAAAGTCCTTAAATAATGCAGCAGAGTCCTTAAATTCCGCAGCAGAGTGATTAAATAATGCAACAAAGTCCTTAATAATGCAGCAGAGTCCTTAAATAATGCAGCAAATTCTTTAAATAATGCAGCAGAATCCTTAGATAATGCAATAAAGTCCTTATCTAATGCAGCAACGTCCTTAATAATGCAGCAGAGTCCTTAAATAATGCAGCAAAGTACTTAAATAATGCAGCAGAGGCCTTAAATACCGCAGCAGCATACTTAAATAATGCAGCAAAGTCCTTAAATAATGCAGCAGAGTCCTTAAATAATGCAACAAAGTCCTTAAATAATGCAGCAGAGTCCTTAAATAATGCAACAAAGTCCTGAAATAATGCACCAGAGTACTTAAATAATGCAGCAAAGTCCTTAAATAATGCAGCAGAGTCCTTAAATAATGCAACAAAGTCCTTAAATAATGCAGCAGAGTCCTTAAATAATGCAACAAAGTCCTTAAATAATGCAGCAGAGTCCTTAAATAATGCAACAAAGTCCTTAAATAATGCAGCAGAGTCCTTAAATAATGCAGCAAAGTCCTTAAATAATGCAGCAGAGTCCTTAAACAATGCAGCACAGTCCTTAAATAATGCAACAAAGTCCTTAAATAATGCAGCAGAGTCCTTAAATAATGCAGCAAAGTTCTTAAATAATGCAGCAGAGTCCTTAAACAATGCAGCACAGTCCTTAAATAATGCAGCAAAGTCCTTAAATAATGCAGCAGAGTCCTTAAATAATGCAGCAAACTCATTAAATAATGCAGCAAAGTACTTAAATAATGCAGCAAATTCCTTAAATAATGCAGCAGAATCCTTAAATAATGCAATAAAGTCCTTAAATAATGCAGCAGAGTCCTTAAATAATGCAATAAATTCCTTAAATAATGCAGCAGAATCCTTAAATAATGCAATGAAGTCATTAAATAATGCAGCAGAGTCCTTAAATACTGCAGCAGAGACCTTAAATAATGCAGCAAAATCCTTAAATAATGCAGCAGAGTCCTTATATAATGCAGCAGAGTCCTAAAATACCGCAGCGGAGTCCTTAAATAATGCAGCAGAGTCCTTAAATAATGCAGCAAATTCATTAAATAATGCAGCAGAGTCCTTAAATAATGCAACAAAGTCCTTAAATAATGCAGCAGAGTCCTAAAATACCGCAGCAGAGTCCTTAAATAATGCAGCAAAGTCCTTAAATAATGCAGCAGAGTGCTTACATAATGCAGCAGAGTCCTTAAATTTCGCAGCAGCGTCCTTAAATAATGCATCAAAGTCCTTAAATAATGCAGCAGAGTCCTAAAATACCGCAGCAGAGTCCTTAAATAATGCAGCAAAGTCCTTAAATAATGCAGCAGAGTGCTTACATAATGCAGCAGATTCCTTAAATTTCGCAGCAGCGTCCTTAAATAATGCATCAAAGTCCTTAAATAATGCAGCAGAGTCCTAAAATACCGCAGCAGAGTCCTTAAATAATGCAGCAAAGTCCTTAAATAATGCAGCAGAGTGCTTACATAATGCAGCAGAGTCCTTAAATTCCGCAGCAGAGTCATTAAATAATGCAGCAGAGTCCTTAAATAATGCAGCAAATTCATTAAATAATGCACAGAGTCATTAAATAATGCAACAAAGTCCTTAAATAATGCAGCAGAGTCCTTAAATAATGCAACAAAGTCCTTAAATAATGCAGCAGATTCCTTAAATAAAGCAGCAGAGTGCTTAAATAATGCAGCAGAGTCCTTAAATACCGCAGCAGAGTCATTAAATAATACAGCAGAGTCCTTAAATAATGCAGCAAATTCCTTAAATAATGCAGAGTCCTTAAATAATGCACTAAATTCCTTAAATAAAATGCAGCAACGCCCTTAATAATGCAGCAGAGTCCTTAAATAATTCAGCAAAGTCCTTAAATAATGCAGCAGAGTCCTTAAATACCGCAGCTGCGTCCTTAAATAATGCAACAAAGTCCTTAAATAATGCAGCTGAACCCTTAAATAATGCAACAAAGTCCTTAAATAATGCAGCAGACTCCTTAAATAATGCAACAAACTCCTTAAATAATGCAGCAGAGTACTTAAATAATGCAGCAGAGTACTTAAATAATGCAGCAAATTCCTTAAATAATGCAGCAGAATCCTTAAATAATGCAATAAAATCCTTAAATAATGCAGCAACATCCTTATTAATGCAGCAGAGTCCTTAAATAATACAGCAAAGTTCTTAAATAATGCAGCAGAGGACTTAAATACTGCAGCAGCGTCCTTAAATAATGCAGCAGAGTCCTTAAATAATGCAACAAAGTCCTTAAATAATGCAGCAGAATCCTTAAATAATGCAAAAAATTCCTTAAATAATGCAGAAGAGTACTTAAATAATGCAGAAAAGTTGTTAAATAATGCAACAAAGTCCTTAATAATGCAGCAGAGTCCTTAAATAATGCAGCAAATTCTTTAAATAATGCAGCAAAATCCTTAAATAATGCAATAAAGTCCTTATCTAATGCAGCAACGTCCTTAATAATGCAGCAGAGTCCTTAAATAATGCAGCAAAGTACTTAAATAATGCAGCAGAGGCCTTAAATACCGCAGCAGCATACTTAAATAATGCAGCAAAGTCCTTAAATAATGCAGCAGAGTCCTTAAATAATGCAACAAAGTCCTTAAATAATGCAGCAGAGTCCTTAAATAATGCAACAAACTCATTAAATAATGCAGCAAAGTACTTAAATAATGCAGCAAATTCCTTAAATAATGCAGCAGAATCCTTAAATAATGCAATAAAGTCCTTAAATAATGCAGCAGAGTCCTTAAATAATGCAAAAAATTCCTTAAATAATGCAGCAGAATCCTTAAATAATGCAACAAAGTCCTTAAATAATGCAGCAACGTCCTTAATAATGCAGCAGAGTCCTTAAATAATGCAGCAAATTCCTTAAATAATGCAGAGTCCTTAAATAATGCACTAAATTCCTTAAATAAAATGCAGCAACGCCCTTAATAATGCAGCTGAGTCCTTAAATAATTCAGCAAAGTCCTTAAATAATGCAGCAGAGTCCTTAAATACCGCAGCAGCGTCCTTAAATAATGCAAAAAAGTCCTTAAATAATGCAGCAGAACCCTTAAATAATGCAACAAAGTCCTTAAATAATGCAGCAGACTCCTTAAATAATGCAACAGACTCCTTAAATAATGCAGCAGAGTACTTAAATAATGCAGCAAATTCCTTAAATAATGCAGCAGAATCCTTAAATAATGCAATAAAATCCTTAAATAATGCAGCAACGTCCTTAATAATGCAGCAGAGTCCTTAAATAATACAGCAAAGTCCTTAAATAATGCAGCAGAGGACTTAAATACTGTAGCAGCGTCCTTAAATAATGCAGCAGAGTCCTTAAATAATGCAACAAAGTCCTTAAATAATGCAGCAGAATCCTTAAATAATGCAAAAAATTCCTTAAATAATGCAGAAGAGTACTTAAATAATGCAGAAAAGTCGTTAAATAATGCAGCAAAGTCCTTAAATAATGCAGCAGAGTCCTTAAACATTGCAGCACAGTCCTTAAATAATGCAACAAAGTCCTTAAATAATGCAGCAGAGTCCTTAAATAATGCAGCAAAGTCCTTAAATAATGCAGCAGAGTCCTTAAACAATGCAACACAGTCCTTAAATAATGCAGCAAAGTCCTTAAATAATGCAGCAGAGTCCTTAAATACAGCAGCAGCGTCCTTAAATAATTCAGCAAAGTCCTTAAATAATGCAGCAGAGTCCTTAAATAATGCAACAAAGTCCTTAAATAATGCAGCAGAGTCCTTAAATAATGCAACAAAGTCCATAAATAATGCAGCAGAGTCCTTAAATACTGCAGCAGAGTCCTTAAATAATGCAGCAAAGTCCTTAAATAATGCAGCAGAGTCCTTAAATTCCGCAGCAGAGTGATTAAATAATGCAACAAAGTCCTTAATAATGCAGCAGAGTCCTTAAATAATGCAGCAAATTCTTTAAATAATGCAGCAGAATCCTTAAATAATGCAATAAAGTCCTTATCTAATGCAGCAACATCCTTAATAATGCAGCAGAGTCCTTAAATAATGCAGCAAAGTACTTAAATAATGCAGCAGAGGCCTTAAATACCGCAGCAGCATACTTAAATAATGCAGCAAAGTCCTTAAATAATGCAGCAGAGTCCTTAAATAATGCAACAAAGTCCTTAAATAATGCAGCAGAGTCCTTAAATAATGCAACAAAGTCCTTAAATAATGCACCAGAGTACTTAAATAATGCAGCAAAGTCCTTAAATAATGCAGCAGAGTCCTTAAATAATGCAACAAAGTCCTTAAATAATGCAGCAGAGTCCTTAAATAATGCAACAAAGTCCTTAAATAATGCAGCAGAGTCCTTAAATAATGCAACAAAGTCCTTAAATAATGCAGCAGAGTCCTTAAATAATGCAGCAAAGTCCTTAAATAATGCAGCAGAGTCCTTAAACAATGCAGCACAGTCCTTAAATAATGCAACAAAGTCCTTAAATAATGCAGCAGAGTCCTTAAATAATGCAGCAAAGTTCTTAAATAATGCAGCAGAGTCCTTAAACAATGCAGCACAGTCCTTAAATAATGCAGCAAAGTCCTTAAATAATGCAGCAGAGTCCTTAAATAATGCAGCAAACTCATTAAATAATGCAGCAAAGTACTTAAATAATGCAGCAAATTCCTTAAATAATGCAGCAGAATCCTTAAATAATGCAATAAAGTCCTTAAATAATGCAGCAGAGTCCTTAAATAATGCAATAAATTCCTTAAATAATGCAGCAGAATCCTTAAATAATGCAATAAAGTCATTAAATAATGCAGCAGAGTCCTTAAATACTGCAGCAGAGACCTTAAATAATGCAGCAAAATCCTTAAATAATGCAGCAGAGTCCTTATATAATGCAGCAGAGTCCTAAAATACCGCAGCGGAGTCCTTAAATAATGCAGCAGAGTCCTTAAATAATGCAGCAAATTCATTAAATAATGCAGCAGAGTCCTTAAATAATGCAACAAAGTCCTTAAATAATGCAGCAGATTCCTTAAATTTCGCAGCAGCGTCCTTAAATAATGCATCAAAGTCCTTAAATAATGCAGCAGAGTCCTAAAATACCGCAGCAGAGTCCTTAAATAATGCAGCAAAGTCCTTAAATAATGCAGCAGAGTGCTTACATAATGCAGCAGAGTCCTTAAATTCCGCAGCAGAGTCATTAAATAATGCAGCAGAGTCCTTAAATAATGCAGCAAATTCATTAAATAATGCACAGAGTCATTAAATAATGCAACAAAGTCCTTAAATAATGCAGCAGAGTCCTTAAATAATGCAACAAAGTCCTTAAATAATGCAGCAGATTCCTTAAATAAAGCAGCAGAGTGCTTAAATAATGCAGCAGAGTCCTTAAATACCGCAGCAGAGTCATTAAATAATACAGCAGAGTCCTTAAATAATGCAGCAAATTCCTTAAATAATGCAGAGTCCTTAAATAATGCACTAAATTCCTTAAATAAAATGCAGCAACGCCCTTAATAATGCAGCAGAGTCCTTAAATAATTCAGCAAAGTCCTTAAATAATGTGTAGTGCCGGCGTCCCTGCCCTCTGCTAGGCAGGGACGCTGCTCCTCTCACCGCTCTGCTCCGTGCCCAGCATCCTCCCCCCGCTCTGCTGTCAGCGCGCGCTCCGTCCCGGCGTCCTCCTCCTGCTCTGCTCTCAGCGCGCGCTCCTTCCCGGCCCCTGTGCTTAGGGCGCGCGCGCGCGCGCTCCCCTCCTCTTAAAGGGGCCGCGCGCGCCGCCCTAAAGAGTCCCCGGCCAATGGCCGGAGGACTTCATCATATATAAGGCACCTCCTCCAAAATGGAGGTGCCCGAGCAA
The DNA here is from genome assembly GCF_046119375.1 of Phyllobates terribilis. Taxonomy (NCBI): domain Eukaryota; kingdom Metazoa; phylum Chordata; class Amphibia; order Anura; family Dendrobatidae; genus Phyllobates; species Phyllobates terribilis. The sequence goes on along the minus strand of NW_027363114.1, from coordinate 1,818,517 downwards.
TGTTGTTTGCACCTGTGTCTCACCTGTGCTTCAGCCCTCAGGTCCCGTTGCCAGTTACCTGCCAGTTACCTGCCAGTTACCTGCCTGATTCCTGCCAGTTACCTGCCTGATTCCTGCCTGAATACTTGTTACCTGTCTGCCAGTCTGAGGTCCGACGGTCTGCCTTACTACTCCTGTCAGTCTGTCTAAGGACCAGCCTGCCCGCTCACCTGGGAGCGCATATCAGCTACCTGCCTGCTTGCCTGAGGTCCGACGGTCTGCCTTACTACTCCGGTCAGTCTGTCTATGGACCAGCTTGCCCGCTCACCTGGGAGCGCTTCTCCGTTACCTGCCTGCTTGCCAGCCCGGAGGCTCCGTTGTCACGTGCTGTGACCACCAGCTATCTCAGAGACTCTTGCCCGCTCACCTGGGAGCGAATCTCCGTTACCTGCCTGCTTGCCAGCCCGGAGGTCCCGTTGTCACGTGCGGTGACCACCAGCTATTCCAGAGACTCTCGCTTGCTCACCTGGGAGCACCAATCTACCATCTGCCTGCTAGCCTACCCGGAGGCTCTGCCATCACAGGTCGTACCTACCCCTTACCCTGAGACTGCCCTGATCACTTGCCGTATCTCCCTGTCCGTTCACCCAGAGACTGCCCTGATCTCTTGCCGTATCTCCCTGTCCGTTCATCCAGAGACTGCCACCCGCTCCCTTACAAGGGCCGCCCCCTTGTATAGTAGCTCAGAGGTTCCGCCTCCCGGACCCGTTACAGTTTGCTCGGGCCATGGAACCCGGTGGCACCCAAGCTCCCTCGCTCACGGACCTGTGTCATGAACTATCCCGTCAAAGGTCCCAACAGGAGTCCATCCTGGGTCACCTGCGGAATGTCAATACTCGCCTAGACACTCTGTCTGCACCACCTGCAGCCACTGCCAGTACCATGACTCGCAACCCGGCAGCTCCGCTACCCACTAATACCATGGTAACCTATCCCGGACCCCGGCTGTCTGCACCTCCTCGCTTCGGAGGTGACTCCGCCCAGGCTCGGGGCTTCATAAATCAGTGCACCCTGCACTTTGAACTTTTGTCCCATCAGTTTAATTCCGACCGGGCCAAAATTGCCTTTATCATGTCCCATCTCACCGGGGAGGCCCTGGCCTGGCTAAATCCTCTATGGGAGAGAGGAGACCCCCTGGTGTCCAACTTGCCTGCTTTTCTCTCAGCTTTCCGGAAAGTCTTCGACGAACCCGGACGGAAGACCTCATCCGCATCCTCTCTGCTACGCCTCCGTCAGGAGGGTCTCACCGTGGGCCAATATGCCATACGGTTCCGCACCCTTGCCTCGGAGCTGGCCTGGGATAACGACGCTCTGGTATCCGTCTTCTGGGAGGGTCTGTCCGGTCGTATTAAAGATGAACTTGCTGGTCGGGACATTCCTACCTCTCTCGATGATCTAATAACCCTTGCCACCCGGATTGACCTACGGTTCCAGGAGCGTGCCAAAGAGGTCACCCGTGAGAGAAGGATTCCACGTTTAGCTCCTACTTTCCAGAAACCCGTCATTCCCTCCGTTTCTCCCCAGGTACACTCTCCTGAGCCTATGCAGGTCGACCAGACCAAGATGGTCAAAACCCGTCAGGACTCACGCCGTGCCGAGGGGAGCTGCTTCTACTGTGGCAGTAAGGAGCACCGGATCCGTGCCTGCCCGGAGAGGTCGGGAAACGCCTGTGTCTAGGTTCGCTCAGAGAGGTCCACCTAGACAAGAATAAATCCTCTCCATCCCTGCTGTTGTCTGTTTCGATCATCTACGGGGAGAACCGTTATTTCGAACTAGCCCAACTTGACTCTGGAGCAGCCGGGAACCTTATTTCACAGTCCCTGGTTGAGAAATACCGCATCCCCACAAAACCTCTGGCTGTACCCTTGTCTGTCGCTGCCGTGGATGGGGGCCTCTTACCTCGCCCCATTCAACTCATCACCGAATCCATTACCCTGCAGGTGGGAATGCTGCATTCTGAAAGTATCTCCTTTCATGTTCTGCCTGGACTCTCTCACGCCCTCTTGCTAGGTCTGCCCTGGCTCCAGAGACATGCACCCGTGCTAGACTGGCAAACCGGAGAGGTCCTTCGCTGGGGACAAGACTGTCATAAAACCTGCCTGGTTCCCGTCCATCCCGTCCGTCCCTCTCCTACCCCAGCTAATCTACCTGGACTTCCGATTCCTTATTGGTCTTATGCAGATGTCTTTAATAAAAAGGAGGCAGAGACATTACCACCACATAGACCATACGACTGTCCCATCGATCTGCTACCCGGTACTACTCCTCCCCGTGGGCGTATCTATCCTTTATCCGCTGCTGAGACCCGGTCAATGTCCGAATATATTGAGGAGAATCTGGCCAGAGGATTCATCCGGAAATCTACCTCCCCGGCGGGAGCAGGCTTCTTTTTCGTCAAAAAGAAGGACGGCTCTCTCCGTCCCTGTATAGACTATAGAGGCCTAAACCTGATCACGGTGAAGAATAAGTACCCCCTTCCGCTCATTCCAGAATTATTTGATCGTCTGAGGGGGGCTAGGATCTTCACCAAACTGGACCTTCGTGGGGCGTACAACCTGGTTCGTATTCGTCAGGGGGATGAATGGAAGACGGCATTCAACACCCGGGACGGCCACTATGAATACCTGGTAATGCCCTTTGGTCTCTGTAACGCTCCTGCCGTCTTTCAAGAGTTGGTCAATGACATCTTCCGGGACCTTCTCTACTCCTGCGTAGTGGTGTACCTGGACGACATCTTGGTCTTCTCTCCGGATCTCCAGACTCACCGGAGGGACGTTCGTCAGGTCCTGCTCAGGCTAAGGCAGAACCATCTCTACGCTAAATTTGAGAAGTGCCTCTTTGAGCAGACCTCGCTTCCGTTTCTGGGCTACATTATCTCTCAGACCGGCCTACAAATGGATCCTGAGAAACTGTCTGCCATCGAGAAATGGCCCCGACCGGAGGGGTTGAAGGCCATTCAGCGATTCCTGGGCTTCGCCAACTACTACCGCCTCTTCATACCACACTTCTCTTCCCGGACGGCCCCAATTTCTGCGCTCACCCGTAAAGGTACTAATCCCAAAGAGTGGCCACCCGAAGCAGAGGAGGCCTTTCTTTCCCTTAAACAGGCCTTCTCTTCCGCCCCGGTGCTGCATCGCCCAGATGGCAACAAGCAGTTCTTCCTGGAAGTTGACGCCTCCTCCTCTGGAGCCGGAGCGGTACTTACTCAAAAATCATCTTCCGGGAGGATGGTAACTTGTGGCTTCTTCTCAAAACTCTTCTCCTCCTCTGAGCGCAACTATTCCATAGGAGACCGAGAGTTATTGGCCATCAAACTGGCATTGGAGGAGTGGCGTTACCTGCTCGAGGGGGCTCTTCACCCGGTAATAATTTACACTGACCACAAGAACTTGGCTTACCTCCAGCATGCCCAGAGACTTAACCCGCGCCAAGCCCGGTGGTCCTTGTTTTTTGCTCGTTTTGATTTTGTCCTTCATTTTCGCCCGGCTGACAAAAACGTCAAGGCGGACGCCTTGTCTCGATCCTTTCTGGTGTCTGATCTCGAGGAGGATCCGAAACACATCATCGATCCCGCCAGAGTAATGCAGGTGGCTCCCGTGAGTCTAAATCGTCTTCCTCCTGGTAAGACGTTCGTACCAGTACCTGATCGGGAGAAGATCCTACACTGGGGTCATTCGTCTAAACTAGCTGGCCACGCCGGTCAGAAAAAGACCCTCCAGCTTATTACCCGGCACTACTGGTGGCCTAACCTGCACAAGGATGTAATTGACTTTGTTTCTGCCTGTGTGTCCTGCGCCCGCAACAAAGTTCCGAGACACCTGCCGGCCGGCCGCCTCCTACCTCTGCCAGTACCTGCTGCCCCCTGGCAGCATATAGCGATGGACTTCATAACTGATCTGCCCGTCTCTGCCGGTTGTACGGTCATTTGGGTGGTCGCTGACCGCTTTTCCAAGATGGCTCACTTCATTCCACTGCCAGGTCTTCCGTCTGCACCCGAGCTGGCTAAAGACTTTATTCGCCACATCTTCCGTCTTCATGGCCTGCCCCGTCACATCGTGTCGGATCGAGGAGTACAGTTCACTTCCCGTTTCTGGAGAGCCACTTGTAAATTGCTGGACGTCACCCTGGACTTCTCCTCCGCTTACCACCCACAGTCTAATGGTCAAGTGGAGCGGATCAATCAGAACCTGACCAGTTACCTTCGGCACTTCGTTAATGTCCACCATTCTGACTGGGTGGATCTCCTGCCATGGGCCGAATTCTCGTACAACAATCACGAGAGCGAGTCTTCCTCCAAATCCCCGTTTTTTGTAGTCTACGGTCAGCATCCTCGGATCCCGTTTCCCGTCTCCACCTCGGTGGACAATCCGGCTGCGGAATCTCTTGTTAACAAATTTTCCTCCATATGGGAGAGTACCCGGTCCGCACTCCTTCTGTCATCCGAGCGTATGAAAAGACACGCTGACAAAAAACGTCTGGACCCTCCTCAATTCCGCCCTGGGGAAAAAGTCTGGCTCTCGTCCAAATATGTCCGGCTCAAGATCCCTTCCTATAAGTTAGGGCCTCGGTTCATCGGCCCACTGGAGGTCATCAGTCAGATCAACCCGGTGGCCTATAAATTGAAACTCCCGGCCAACTTACGGATCCCTAACTCCTTCCATGTATCTCTCCTCAAACCTGTGGTGCTTAACTCTTTTTCCAAGTCTACAGGTACGCCTCCTGCTCCGGTTTCTGCTGAGGACGAGTTTGAGGTAGAGAACATTCTTGCCACCAAAAGGGTAAGAGGAAAGACCTTTTTCCTGGTAGATTGGAAGGGGTTTGGTCCTGAGGAGAGAACGTGGGAGCCCCGGGAGAACATCCATGCCCCTCTCATCTTAGCTAAATTTCTGTCTGGCCTAAAAAAGGGGGGGCCTAAAGGGGGGGGTACTGTAGTGCCGGCGTCCCTGCCCTCTGCTAGGCAGGGACGCTGCTCCTCTCACCGCTCTGCTCCGTGCCCAGCATCCTCCCCCCGCTCTGCTGTCAGCGCGCGCTCCGTCCCGGCGTCCTCCTCCTGCTCTGCTCTCAGCGCGCGCTCCTTCCCGGCCCCTGTGCTTAGGGCGCGCGCGCGCGCGCTCCCCTCCTCTTAAAGGGGCCGCGCGCGCCGCCCTAAAGAGTCCCCGGCCAATGGCCGGAGGACTTCATCATATATAAGGCACCTCCTCCAAAATGGAGGTGCCCGAGCAATGTTGTTTGCACCTGTGTCTCACCTGTGCTTCAGCCCTCAGGTCCCGTTGCCAGTTACCTGCCAGTTACCTGCCAGTTACCTGCCTGATTCCTGCCAGTTACCTGCCTGATTCCTGCCTGAATACTTGTTACCTGTCTGCCAGTCTGAGGTCCGACGGTCTGCCTTACTACTCCTGTCAGTCTGTCTAAGGACCAGCCTGCCCGCTCACCTGGGAGCGCATATCAGCTACCTGCCTGCTTGCCTGAGGTCCGACGGTCTGCCTTACTACTCCGGTCAGTCTGTCTATGGACCAGCTTGCCCGCTCACCTGGGAGCGCTTCTCCGTTACCTGCCTGCTTGCCAGCCCGGAGGCTCCGTTGTCACGTGCTGTGACCACCAGCTATCTCAGAGACTCTTGCCCGCTCACCTGGGAGCGAATCTCCGTTACCTGCCTGCTTGCCAGCCCGGAGGTCCCGTTGTCACGTGCGGTGACCACCAGCTATTCCAGAGACTCTCGCTTGCTCACCTGGGAGCACCAATCTACCATCTGCCTGCTAGCCTACCCGGAGGCTCTGCCATCACAGGTCGTACCTACCCCTTACCCTGAGACTGCCCTGATCACTTGCCGTATCTCCCTGTCCGTTCACCCAGAGACTGCCCTGATCTCTTGCCGTATCTCCCTGTCCGTTCATCCAGAGACTGCCACCCGCTCCCTTACAAGGGCCGCCCCCTTGTATAGTAGCTCAGAGGTTCCGCCTCCCGGACCCGTTACATAATGCAGCAGAGTCCTTAAATACCGCAGCAGCGTCCTTAAATAATGCAACAAAGTCCTTAAATAATGCAGCTGAACCCTTAAATAATGCAACAAAGTCCTTAAATAATGCAGCAGACTCGTTAAATAATGCAACAAACTCCTTAAATAATGCAGCAGAGTACTTAAATAATGCAGCAGAGTACTTAAATAATGCAGCAAATTCCTTAAATAATGCAGCAGAATCCTTAAATAATGCAATAAAATCCTTAAATAATGCAGCAACATCCTTAATAATGCAGCAGAGTCCTTAAATAATACAGCAAAGTTCTTAAATAATGCAGCAGAGGACTTAAATACTGCAGCAGCGTCCTTAAATAATGCAGCAGAGTCCTTAAATAATGCAACAAAGTCCTTAAATAATGGAGCAGAATCCTTAAATAATGCAAAAAATGCCTTAAATAATGCAGAAGAGTACTTAAATAATGCAGAAAAGTTGTTAAATAATGCAACAAAGTCCTTAATAATGCAGCAGAGTCCTTAAATAATGCAGCAAATTCTTTAAATAATGCAGCAAAATCCTTAAATAATGCAATAAAGTCCTTATCTAATGCAGCAACGTCCTTAATAATGCAGCAGAGTCCTTAAATAATGCAGCAAAGTACTTAAATAATGCAGCAGAGGCCTTAAATACCGCAGCAGCATACTTAAATAATGCAGCAAAGTCCTTAAATAATGCAGCAGAGTCCTTAAATAATGCAACAAAGTCCTTAAATAATGCAGCAGAGTCCTTAAATAATGCAACAAACTCATTAAATAATGCAGCAAAGTACTTAAATAATGCAGCAAATTCCTTAAATAATGCAGCAGAATCCTTAAATAATGCAATAAAGTCCTTAAATAATGCAGCAGAGTCCTTAAATAATGCAAAAAATTCCTTAAATAATGCAGCAGAATCCTTAAATAATGCAACAAAGTCCTTAAATAATGCAGCAACGTCCTTAATAATGCAGCAGAGTCCTTAAATAATGCAGCAAATTCCTTAAATAATGCAGAGTCCTTAAATAATGCACTAAATTCCTTAAATAAAATGCAGCAACGCCCTTAATAATGCAGCTGAGTCCTTAAATAATTCAGCAAAGTCCTTAAATAATGCAGCAGAGTCCTTAAATACCGCAGCAGCGTCCTTAAATAATGCAAAAAAGTCCTTAAATAATGCAGCAGAACCCTTAAATAATGCAACAAAGTCCTTAAATAATGCAGCAGACTCCTTAAATAATGCAACAAACTCCTTAAATAATGCAGCAGAGTACTTAAATAATGCAGCAGAGTACTTAAATAATGCAGCAAATTCCTTAAATAATGCAGCAGAATCCTTAAATAATGCAATAAAATCCTTAAATAATGCAGCAACGTCCTTAATAATGCAGCAGAGTCCTTAAATAATACAGCAAAGTCCTTAAATAATGCAGCAGAGGACTTAAATACTGCAGCAGCGTCCTTAAATAATGCAGCAGAGTCCTTAAATAATGCAACAAAGTCCTTAAATAATGCAGCAGAATCCTTAAATAATGCAAAAAATTCCTTAAATAATGCAGAAGAGTACTTAAATAATGCAGAAAAGTCGTTAAATAATGCAGCAAAGTCCTTAAATAATGCAGCAGAGTCCTTAAACATTGCAGCACAGTCCTTAAATAATGCAACAAAGTCCTTAAATAATGCAGCAGAGTCCTTAAATAATGCAGCAAAGTCCTTAAATAATGCAGCAGAGTCCTTAAACAATGCAACACAGTCCTTAAATAATGCAGCAAAGTCCTTAAATAATGCAGCAGAGTCCTTAAATACAGCAGCAGCGTCCTTAAATAATTCAGCAAAGTCCTTAAATAATGCAGCAGAGTCCTTAAATAATGCAACAAAGTCCTTAAATAATGCAGCAGAGTCCTTAAATAATGCAACAAAGTCCATAAATAATGCAGCAGAGTCCTTAAATACTGCAGCAGAGTCCTTAAATAATGCAGCAAAGTCCTTAAATAATGCAGCAGAGTCCTTAAATTCCGCAGCAGAGTGATTAAATAATGCAACAAAGTCCTTAATAATGCAGCAGAGTCCTTAAATAATGCAGCAAATTCTTTAAATAATGCAGCAGAATCCTTAAATAATGCAATAAAGTCCTTATCTAATGCAGCAACATCCTTAATAATGCAGCAGAGTCCTTAAATAATGCAGCAAAGTACTTAAATAATGCAGCAGAGGCCTTAAATACCGCAGCAGCATACTTAAATAATGCAGCAAAGTCCTTAAATAATGCAGCAGAGTCCTTAAATAATGCAACAAAGTCCTTAAATAATGCAGCAGAGTCCTTAAATAATGCAACAAAGTCCTTAAATAATGCACCAGAGTACTTAAATAATGCAGCAAAGTCCTTAAATAATGCAGCAGAGTCCTTAAATAATGCAACAAAGTCCTTAAATAATGCAGCAGAGTCCTTAAATAATGCAACAATGTCCTTAAATAATGCAGCAGAGTCCTTAAATAATGCAACAAAGTCCTTAAATAATGCAGCAGAGTCCTTAAATAATGCAGCAAAGTCCTTAAATAATGCAGCAGAGTCCTTAAACAATGCAGCACAGTCCTTAAATAATGTAACAAAGTCCTTAAATAATGCAGCAGAGTCCTTAAATAATGCAGCAAAGTTCTTAAATAATGCAGCAGAGTCCTTAAACAATGCAGCACAGTCCTTAAATAATGCAGCAAAGTCCTTAAATAATGCAGCAGAGTCCTTAAATAATGCAGCAAACTCATTAAATAATGCAGCAAAGTACTTAAATAATGCAGCAAATTCCTTAAATAATGCAGCAGAATCCTTAAATAATGCAATAAAGTCCTTAAATAATGCAGCAGAGTCCTTAAATAATGCAATAAATTCCTTAAATAATGCAGCAGAATCCTTAAATAATGCAATAAAGTCATTAAATAATGCAGCAGAGTCCTTAAATACTGCAGCAGAGACCTTAAATAATGCAGCAAAATCCTTAAATAATGCAGCAGAGTCCTTATATAATGCAGCAGAGTCCTAAAATACCGCAGCGGAGTCCTTAAATAATGCAGCAGAGTCCTTAAATAATGCAGCAAATTCATTAAATAATGCAGCAGAATCCTTAAATAATGCAACAAAGTCCTTAAATAATGCAGCAGATTCCTTAAATTTCGCAGCAGCGTCCTTAAATAATGCATCAAAGTCCTTAAATAATGCAGCAGAGTCCTAAAATACCGCAGCAGAGTCCTTAAATAATGCAGCAAAGTCCTTAAATAATGCAGCAGAGTGCTTACATAATGCAGCAGAGTCCTTAAATTCCGCAGCAGAGTCATTAAATAATGCAGCAGAGTCCTTAAATAATGCAGCAAATTCATTAAATAATGCACAGAGTCATTAAATAATGCAACAAAGTCCTTAAATAATGCAGCAGAGTCCTTAAATAATGCAACAAAGTCCTTAAATAATGCAGCAGATTCCTTAAATAAAGCAGCAGAGTGCTTAAATAATGCAGCAGAGTCCTTAAATACCGCAGCAGAGTCATTAAATAATACAGCAGAGTCCTTAAATAATGCAGCAAATTCCTTAAATAATGCAGAGTCCTTAAATAATGCACTAAATTCCTTAAATAAAATGCAGCAACGCCCTTAATAATGCAGCAGAGTCCTTAAATAATTCAGCAAAGTCCTTAAATAATGCAGCAGAGTCCTTAAATACCGCAGCAGCGTCCTTAAATAATGCAACAAAGTCCTTAAATAATGCAGCTGAACCCTTAAATAATGCAACAAAGTCCTTAAATAATGCAGCAGACTCCTTAAATAATGCAACAAACTCCTTAAATAATGCAGCAGAGTACTTAAATAATGCAGCAGAGTACTTAAATAATGCAGCAAATTCCTTAAATAATGCAGCAGAATCCTTAAATAATGCAATAAAATCCTTAAATAATGCAGCAACATCCTTAATAATGCAGCAGAGTCCTTAAATAATACAGCAAAGTTCTTAAATAATGCAGCAGAGGACTTAAATACTGCAGCAGCGTCCTTAAATAATGCAGCAGAGTCCTTAAATAATGCAACAAAGTCCTTAAATAATGCAGCAGAATCCTTAAATAATGCAAAAAATTCCTTAAATAATGCAGAAGAGTACTTAAATAATGCAGAAAAGTTGTTAAATAATGCAACAAAGTCCTTAATAATGCAGCAGAGTCCTTAAATAATGCAGCAAATTCTTTAAATAATGCAGCAAAATCCTTAAATAATGCAATAAAGTCCTTATCTAATGCAGCAACGTCCTTAATAATGCAGCAGAGTCCTTAAATAATGCAGCAAAGTACTTAAATAATGCAGCAGAGGCCTTAAATACCGCAGCAGCATACTTAAATAATGCAGCAAAGTCCTTAAATAATGCAGCAGAGTCCTTAAATAATGCAACAAAGTCCTTAAATAATGCAGCAGAGTCCTTAAATAATGCAACAAACTCATTAAATAATGCAGCAAAGTACTTAAATAATGCAGCAAATTCCTTAAATAATGCAGCAGAATCCTTAAATAATGCAATAAAGTCCTTAAATAATGCAGCAGAGTCCTTAAATAATGCAAAAAATTCCTTAAATAATGCAGCAGAATCCTTAAATAATGCAACAAAGTCCTTAAATAATGCAGCAACGTCCTTAATAATGCAGCAGAGTCCTTAAATAATGCAGCAAATTCCTTAAATAATGCAGAGTCCTTAAATAATGCACTAAATTCCTTAAATAAAATGCAGCAACGCCCTTAATAATGCAGCTGAGTCCTTAAATAATTCAGCAAAGTCCTTAAATAATGCAGCAGAGTCCTTAAATACCGCAGCAGCGTCCTTAAATAATGCAAAAAAGTCCTTAAATAATGCAGCAGAACCCTTAAATAATGCAACAAAGTCCTTAAATAATGCAGCAGACTCCTTAAATAATGCAACAAACTCCTTAAATAATGCAGCAGAGTACTTAAATAATGCAGCAAATTCCTTAAATAATGCAATAAAATCCTTAAATAATGCAGCAACGTCCTTAATAATGCAGCAGAGTCCTTAAATAATACAGCAAAGTCCTTAAATAATGCAGCGGAGGACTTAAATACTGCAGCAGCGTCCTTAAATAATGCAGCAGAGTCCTTAAATAATGCAACAAAGTCCTTAAATAATGCAGCAGAATCCTTAAATAATGCAAAAAATTCCTTAAATAATGCAGAAGAGTACTTAAATAATGCAGAAAAGTCGTTAAATAATGCAGCAAAGTCCTTAAATAATGCAGCAGAGTCCTTAAACATTGCAGCACAGTCCTTAATTAATGCAACAAAGTCCTTAAATAATGCAGCAGAGTCCTTAAATAATGCAGCAAAGTCCTTAAATAATGCAGCAGAGTCCTTAAACAATGCAACACAGTCCTTAAATAATGCAGCAAAGTCCTTAAATAATGCAGCAGAGTCCTTAAATACAGCAGCAGCGTCCTTAAATAATTCAGCAAAGTCCTTAAATAATGCAGCAGAGTCCTTAAATAATGCAACAAAGTCCTTAAATAATGCAGCAGAGTCCTTAAATAATGCAACAAAGTCCATAAATAATGCAGCAGAGTCCTTAAATACTGCAGCAGAGTCCTTAAATAATGCAGCAAAGTCCTTAAATAATGCAGCAGAGTCCTTAAATTCCGCAGCAGAGTGATTAAATAATGCAACAAAGTCCTTAATAATGCAGCAGAGTCCTTAAATAATGCAGCAAATTCTTTAAATAATGCAGCAGAATCCTTAAATAATGCAATAAAGTCCTTATCTAATGCAGCAACATCCTTAATAATGCAGCAGAGTCCTTAAATAATGCAGCAAAGTACTTAAATAATGCAGCAGAGGCCTTAAATACCGCAGCAGCATACTTAAATAATGCAGCAAAGTCCTTAAATAATGCAGCAGAGTCCTTAAATAATGCAACAAAGTCCTTAAATAATGCAGCAGAGTCCTTAAATAATGCAACAAAGTCCTTAAATAATGCACCAGAGTACTTAAATAATGCAGCAAAGTCCTTAAATAATGCAGCAGAGTCCTTAAATAATGCAACAAAGTCCTTAAATAATGCAGCAGAGTCCTTAAATAATGCAACAAAGTCCTTAAATAATGCAGCAGAGTCCTTAAATAATGCAACAAAGTCCTTAAATAATGCAGCAGAGTCCTTAAATAATGCAGCAAAGTCCTTAAATAATGCAGCAGAGTCCTTAAACAATGCAGCACAGTCCTTAAATAATGCAACAAAGTCCTTAAATAATGCAGCAGAGTCCTTAAATAATGCAGCAAAGTTCTTAAATAATGCAGCAGAGTCCTTAAACAATGCAGCACAGTCCTTAAATAATGCAGCAAAGTCCTTAAATAATGCAGCAGAGTCCTTAAATAATGCAGCAAACTCATTAAATAATGCAGCAAAGTACTTAAATAATGCAGCAAATTCCTTAAATAATGCAGCAGAATCCTTAAATAATGCAGCAAAGTCCTTAAATAATGCAGCAGAGTCCTTAAATAATGCAACAAAGTCCTTAAATAATGCAGCAGAGTCCTTAAATAATGCAACAAAGTCCTTAAATAATGCACCAGAGTACTTAAATAATGCAGCAACGTCCTTAAATAATGCAGCAGAGTCCTTAAATAATGCAACAAAGTCCTTAAATAATGCAGCAGAGTCCTTAAATAATGCAACAAAGTCCTTAAATAATGCAGCAGAGTCCTTAAATAATGCAACAAAGTCCTTAAATAATGCAGCAGAGTCCTTAAATAATGCAGCAAAGTCCTTAAATAATGCAGCAGAGTCCTTAAACAATGCAGCACAGTCCTTAAATAATGCAACAAAGTCCTTAAATAATGCAGCAGAGTCCTTAAATAATGCAGCAAAGTTCTTAAATAATGCAGCAGAGTCCTTAAACAATGCAGCACAGTCCTTAAATAATGCAGCAAAGTCCTTAAATAATGCAGCAGAGTCCTTAAATAATGCAGCAAACTCATTAAATAATGCAGCAAAGTACTTAAATAATGCAGCAAATTCCTTAAATAATGCAGCAGAATCCTTAAATAATGCAATAAAGTCCTTAAATAATGCAGCAGAGTCCTTAAATAATGCAATAAATTCCTTAAATAATGCAGCAGAATCCTTAAATAATGCAATAAAGTCATTAAATAATGCAGCAGAGTCCTTAAATACTGCAGCAGAGACCTTAAATAATGCAGCAAAATCCTTAAATAATGCAGCAGAGTCCTTATATAATGCAGCAGAGTCCTAAAATACCGCAGCAGAGTCCTTAAATAATGCAGCAGAGTCCTTAAATAATGCAGCAAATTCATTAAATAATGCAGCAGAGTCCTTAAATAATGCAACAAAGTCCTTAAATAATGCAGCAGATTCCTTAAATTTCGCAGCAGCGTCCTTAAATAATGCATCAAAGTCCTTAAATAATGCAGCAGAGTCCTAAAATACCGCAGCAGAGTCCTTAAATAATGCAGCAAAGTCCTTAAATAATGCAGCAGAGTGCTTACATAATGCAGCAGAGTCCTTAAATTCCGCAGCAGAGTCATTAAATAATGCAGCAGAGTCCTTAAATAATGCAGCAAATTCATTAAATAATGCACAGAGTCATTAAATAATGCAACAAAGTCCTTAAATAATGCAGCAGAGTCCTTAAATAATGCAACAAAGTCCTTAAATAATGCAGCAGATTCCTTAAATAAAGCAGCAGAGTGCTTAAATAATGCAGCAGAGTCCTTAAATACCGCAGCAGAGTCATTAAATAATACAGCAGAGTCCTTAAATAATGCAGCAAATTCCTTAAATAATGCAGAGTCCTTAAATAATGCACTAAATTCCTTAAATAAAATGCAGCAACGCCCTTAATAATGCAGCAGAGTCCTTAAATAATTCAGCAAAGTCCTTAAATAATGCAGCAGAGTCCTTAAATACCGCAGCAGCGTCCTTAAATAATGCAACAAAGTCCTTAAATAATGCAGCTGAACCCTTAAATAATGCAACAAAGTCCTTAAATAATGCAGCAGACTCCTTAAATAATGCAACAAACTCCTTAAATAATGCAGCAGAGTACTTAAATAATGCAGCAGAGTACTTAAATAATGCAGCAAATTCCTTAAATAATGCAGCAGAATCCTTAAATAATGCAATAAAATCCTTAAATAATGCAGCAACATCCTTAATAATGCAGCAGAGTCCTTAAATAATACAGCAAAGTTCTTAAATAATGCAGCAGAGGACTTAAATACTGCAGCAGCGTCCTTAAATAATGCAGCAGAGTCCTTAAATAATGCAACAAAGTCCTTAAATAATGCAGCAGAATCCTTAAATAATGCAAAAATTTCCTTAAATAATGCAGAAGAGTACTTAAATAATGCAGAAAAGTTGTTAAATAATGCAACAAAGTCCTTAATAATGCAGCAGAGTCCTTAAATAATGCAGCAAATTCTTTAAATAATGCAGCAAAATCCTTAAATAATGCAATAAAGTCCTTATCTAATGCAGCAACGTCCTTAATAATGCAGCAGAGTCCTTAAATAATGCAGCAAAGTACTTAAATAATGCAGCAGAGGCCTTAAATACCGCAGCAGCATACTTAAATAATGCAGCAAAGTCCTTAAATAATGCAGCAGAGTCCTTAAATAATGCAACAAAGTCCTTAAATAATGCAGCAGAGTCCTTAAATAATGCAACAAACTCATTAAATAATGCAGCAAAGTACTTAAATAATGCAGCAAATTCCTTAAATAATGCAGCAGAATCCTTAAATAATGCAATAAAGTCCTTAAATAATGCAGCAGAGTCCTTAAATAATGCAAAAAATTCCTTAAATAATGCAGCAGAATCCTTAAATAATGCAACAAAGTCCTTAAATAATGCAGCAACGTCCTTAATAATGCAGCAGAGTCCTTAAATAATGCAGCAAATTCCTTAAATAATGCAGAGTCCTTAAATAATGCACTAAATTCCTTAAATAAAATGCAGCAACGCCCTTAATAATGCAGCTGAGTCCTTAAATAATTCAGCAAAGTCCTTAAATAATGCAGCAGAGTCCTTAAATACCGCAGCAGCGTCCTTAAATAATGCAAAAAAGTCCTTAAATAATGCAGCAGAACCCATAAATAATGCAACAAAGTCCTTAAATAATGCAGCAGACTCCTTAAATAATGCAACAAACTCCTTAAATAATGCAGCAGAGTACTTAAATAATGCAGCAGAGTACTTAAATAATGCAGCAAATTCCTTAAATAATGCAGCAGAATCCTTAAATAATGCAATAAAATCCTTAAATAATGCAGCAACGTCCTTAATAATGCAGCAGAGTCCTTAAATAATACAGCAAAGTCCTTAAATAATGCAGCAGAGGACTTAAATACTGCAGCAGCGTCCTTAAATAATGCAGCAGAGTCCTTAAATAATGCAACAAAGTCCTTAAATTATGCAGCAGAATCCTTAAATAATGCAAAAAATTCCTTAAATAATGCAGAAGAGTACTTAAATAATGCAGAAAAGTCGTTAAATAATGCAGCAAAGTCCTTAAATAATGCAGCAGAGTCCTTAAACATTGCAGCACAGTCCTTAATTAATGCAACAAAGTCCTTAAATAATGCAGCAGAGTCCTTAAATAATGCAGCAAAGTCCTTAAATAATGCAGCAGAGTCCTTAAACAATGCAACACAGTCCTTTAATAATGCAGCAAAGTCCTTAAATAATGCAGCAGAGTCCTTAAATACAGCAGCAGCGTCCTTAAATAATTCAGCAAAGTCCTTAAATAATGCAGCAGAGTCCTTAAATAATGCAACAAAGTCCTTAAATAATGCAGCAGAGTCCTTAAATAATGCAACAAAGTCCATAAATAATGCAGCAGAGTCCTTAAATACTGCAGCAGAGTCCTTAAATAATGCAGCAAAGTCCTTAAATAATGCAGCAGAGTCCTTAAATTCCGCAGCAGAGTGATTAAATAATGCAACAAAGTCCTTAATAATGCAGCAGAGTCCTTAAATAATGCAGCAAATTCTTTATATAATGCAGCAGAATCCTTAAATAATGCAATAAAGTCCTTATCTAATGCAGCAACATCCTTAATAATGCAGCAGAGTCCTTAAATAATGCAGCAAAGTACTTAAATAATGCAGCAGAGGCCTTAAATACCGCAGCAGCATACTTAAATAATGCAGCAAAGTCCTTAAATAATGCAGCAGAGTCCTTAAATAATGCAACAAAGTCCTTAAATAATGCAGCAGAGTCCTTAAATAATGCAACAAAGTCCTTAAATAATGCACCAGAGTACTTAAATAATGCAGCAAAGTCCTTAAATAATGCAGCAGAGTCCTTAAATAATGCAACAAAGTCCTTAAATAATGCAGCAGAGTCCTTAAATAATGCAACAAAGTCCTTAAATAATGCAGCAGAGTCCTTAAATAATGCAACAAAGTCCTTAAATAATGCAGCAGAGTCCTTAAATAATGCAGCAAAGTCCTTAAATAATGCAGCAGAGTCCTTAAACAATGCAGCACAGTCCTTAAATAATGCAACAAAGTCCTTAAATAATGCAGCAGAGTCCTTAAATAATGCAGCAAAGTTCTTAAATAATGCAGCAGAGTCCTTAAACAATGCAGCACAGTCCTTAAATAATGCAGCAAAGTCCTTAAATAATGCAGCAGAGTCCTTAAATAATGCAGCAAACTCATTAAATAATGCAGCAAAGTACTTAAATAATGCAGCAAATTCCTTAAATAATGCAGCAGAATCCTTAAATAATGCAGCAAAGTCCTTAAATAATGCAGCAGAGTCCTTAAATAATGCAACAAAGTCCTTAAATAATGCAGCAGAGTCCTTAAATAATGCAACAAAGTCCTTAAATAATGCACCAGAGTACTTAAATAATGCAGCAAAGTCCTTAAATAATGCAGCAGAGTCCTTAAATAATGCAACAAAGTCCTTAAATAATGCAGCAGAGTCCTTAAATAATGCAACAAAGTCCTTAAATAATGCAGCAGAGTCCTTAAATAATGCAACGAAGTCCTTAAATAATGCAGCAGAGTCCTTAAACAATGCAGCACAGTCCTTAAATAATGCAACAAAGTCCTTAAATAATGCAGCAGAGTCCTTAAATAATGCAGCAAAGTTCTTAAATAATGCAGCAGAGTCCTTAAACAATGCAGCACAGTCCTTAAATAATGCAGCAAAGTCCTTAAATAATGCAGCAGAGTCCTTAAATAATGCAGCAAACTCATTAAATAATGCAGCAAAGTACTTAAATAATGCAGCAAATTCCTTAAATAATGCAGCAGAATCCTTAAATAATGCAATAAAGTCCTTAAATAATGCAGCAGAGTCCTTAAATAATGCAATAAATTCCTTAAATAATGCAGCAGAATCCTTAAATAATGCAATAAAGTCATTAAATAATGCAGCAGAGTCCTTAAATACTGCAGCAGAGACCTTAAATAATGCAGCAAAATCCTTAAATAATGCAGCAGAGTCCTTATATAATGCAGCAGAGTCCTAAAATACCGCAGCAGAGTCCTTAAATAATGCAGCAGAGTCCTTAAATAATGCAGCAAATTCATTAAATAATGCAGCAGAGTCCTTAAATAATGCAACAAAGTCCTTAAATAATGCAGCAGATTCCTTAAATTTCGCAGCAGCGTCCTTAAATAATGCATCAAAGTCCTTAAATAATGCAGCAGAGTCCTAAAATACCGCAGCAGAGTCCTTAAATAATGCAGCAAAGTCCTTAAATAATGCAGCAGAGTGCTTACATAATGCAGCAGAGTCCTTAAATTCCGCAGCAGAGTCATTAAATAATGCAGCAGAGTCCTTAAATAATGCAGCAAATTCATTAAATAATGCACAGAGTCATTAAATAATGCAACAAAGTCCTTAAATAATGCAGCAGAGTCCTTAAATAATGCAACAAAGTCCTTAAATAATGCAGCAGATTCCTTAAATAAAGCAGCAGAGTGCTTAAATAATGCAGCAGAGTCCTTAAATACCGCAGCAGAGTCATTAAATAATACAGCAGAGTCCTTAAATAATGCAGCAAATTCCTTAAATAATGCAGAGTCCTTAAATAATGCACTAAATTCCTTAAATAAAATGCAGCAACGCCCTTAATAATGCAGCAGAGTCCTTAAATAATTC
Source organism: Phyllobates terribilis (assembly GCF_046119375.1). Lineage (NCBI taxonomy): Eukaryota > Metazoa > Chordata > Amphibia > Anura > Dendrobatidae > Phyllobates > Phyllobates terribilis. The sequence goes on along the minus strand of NW_027363114.1, from coordinate 1,800,311 downwards.
AGCAAAGTCCTTAAATAATGCAGCAGAGTCCTTAAATACCGCAGCAGCGTCCTTAAATAATGCAACAAAGTCCTTAAATAATGCAGCTGAACCCTTAAATAATGCAACAAAGTCCTTAAATAATGCAGCAGACTCCTTAAATAATGCAACAAACTCCTTAAATAATGCAGCAGAGTACTTAAATAATGCAGCAGAGTACTTAAATAATGCAGCAAATTCCTTAAATAATGCAGCAGAATCCTTAAATAATGCAATAAAATCCTTAAATAATGCAGCAACGTCCTTAATAATGCAGCAGAGTCCTTAAATAA